>NW_004956306.1:0-1284 GCF_000276665.1 Chinchilla lanigera
TTACTTTGTCTTGGCCTATACTCTCCTTTAGGAAATGCATATCTTTCACTTGTAAAGTCAGGCGTCACTTGCCCTCCTCCACAGGAGTGTAGATTACAATCTTGACTGTGGCAAGATGATCACTGTCCTTTACCAACATTAATACGTGTGGGTACAAACACAAGGTGTGTCCCAAGCATGATCAATGAAGGTTGTAATGAATTTTGATTTTGATGATGGAAAATACAAAGAAAATATCAACTGTTCAGATGATTGAGCTGCCTTCAGTTGCCCCCTGTGAAGTAGGTTAGCAGAAGATACAAGCAAAGTGCAGTGAATGCAATCAAATGCTGGGTAAAGGGAGACACCTCTGAAGATGAATTTTAGATTTTAAATCTAGCCATGGTGTGGGGTTCTTATTTTTCTCATCCAAGGAATTTATTTGAACAAGTTACACTGAGCAGTTTCTATAACTCATATAAATTGTATTTATATAAATTTATTACAGAAGATTCATTCTGTCAGTCACAGGAATGATATCAGTTCAAACAGATGTAGTTAGACAGTTTTGATGATCCAGACTGCTCACCTTCATATGCACTGGGTAATGAATGATATAAAGGTCAACGTAGTCCAAACCAAGTTTTTTCAGTGAAGTTTTCAAGCCCTGTTGGACGAGTTCTGGTCTATGGAAAGTGCACCAAAGCTGTAGAGGTTAAATTATGGAAATGATGCTGGATTAAGAAATTACCCAAATTCATCCAATATTAAAATAATATTGTACTGAATGGAAATTGATGATAACCCGTTGTTGAGTCTTGTCTTTCTTCTGATCATGCCTTTTTGTATAAACTCATTCATGTTTGGTTTTTGTTAATCCATTTATTTCTTGAACAATGGAAGGAAATTATTCAAGACATAATATTTCATCAAATAATGATACTATCCATTCTCTGAATTTTGGTTCCTAGAGATTCCAGAGCTGTCTTTATTTTCATTATCTTGTGCATTTAATTCACTGAAAAAGAATTACCCTCCTATTATTTACATATTTGTAGGGAAACAGATCTTGAACATTTTATATGTGCAGAGTTCGAATCAAGATATATAGATATATTAGGTATATCTCGCTTAATATCCAAACAACTCTTTTACATTACTCTGTGATATTGATGAAAGAAAACAATGGTATCAGAATAATATGAAAATTAAAAACTCACCAAGGAAAAAAAGGAAATCCATAATTTGGTCATACTTCTGCCAAATTCCATAAGCATGTTAATCACACTGCTTTGTATTAGAGCT
>NW_004956306.1:2019-2898 GCF_000276665.1 Chinchilla lanigera
GTGGTATCTGAAAAACCCAAAGAGCACTTCAAATTCAGTAAGTGGGCCGAGGACTAACTCACTTTGCAGGACTCAGCACACAGCTATAGTCACAAACATTATATAGCGAGGTCATAAAGTCAAATTCAAGTGAAGAAGCATGCATGGGGCAAGGTATAGAACAAATGCTGTGCACATTTCTGAATGTGCTCGTTGAGATACACTTAATACAATGAGTAACCCTGTATGTTGAACTTTGACAGTGTATCAAAAATGCTGTCTCCAAGGAAAGCTCTGGAAGTATTTCATAAGATTTTTGCAGGGATTGGTTGCATATTTCCCCTGTGCTAGGACATGTCATGATCCTTATCCCAAAGAAAAACAGAATATATAAACTCTACTGTTGCTGACAGCATTTTGTAGAGTGCCATTAGCTTTTCATGTTTTGAATAGTGAGAAATTAAAGTTCTTACATGCCAGACAGGGCCCATATTGTCAAGAGAGATTTGAACAAATAGTGAGCGTCTCATTTTAACTCATTGTCTGTCCTTAAATGAAGTAAGAATGGCTATTATGTCACATAAGCCAGTCTTGCTATATGCAAGAAATAAGAGTAGCTTTAAAAAGTGTATGTTAGAAGAATATGGACTTATGATTAAAAAGTTATCGTCATCAGGAAAGGTATTATTGATATACTTGTCCACCTTTCAAACCTGTACACTTCTTTTGGGGGTGATTACGATTACAGTGACATTTCATATTATTGCTTTGTCTACTAATTTAGGTTATGGATCAAAAGTACAGATGATTAAGTGGTGATACATATATTGAATCCATCAATTTTCCAAGATTAATTTAATTACTATATATTGCAAACACATACCAATAAGAAAGAAAATT
>NW_004956306.1:3888-5389 GCF_000276665.1 Chinchilla lanigera
TCACTTAGTTTCACACGCTGCTGTTTGGAATCCATTGCTGGTTACTCCTCTTGCTGAGCTGATTCTGGTTTTTTCTTTTCTTTTTTTTCTGCTTCCACAGGCTATTTATAACCAAAATCCCTGTGACCAATCCTCTGCCTACTTTTAGGCAAGGAACGGCTTATAATAATTAATCAATGGTACAGCTTCTGCCATTTGTCAGTGGCACTGTCTGTTTACTCTTTAACAACTGTACTGGATGCTTAATGTTTAACCAGTGCCAGGTGCGAGGGCTGAGTTCAGTGTTCCACTAATGAGAGGAGAAACAGAAAAAGTTCACTATTTCATATGAAAGACAGTTGTGAATTACTGTTTAGTGATGAAATGTTCATTTTGAGTAATATTTTTCTGTTCCACTTTCATACATCATTGTATATTACTGTGAGATTGAAAAAGTACTAAACATTTAGAATAGAAAACTCAGATGCGTATTTTCATGGGGTTTTGTTCTTTTTCTTTCTTTGATCATAATGAATCCCTTCTTTGATCACATGTCATTGTATCATGCACAATACTCAGAATCACACACAAAGGTGAAAAATAAATAAATGAATCTATCCCCCCAAACTCAAAAGTTAAAAATTTAGAAATCTTGGCCTTTTTAACTTCTCATAGGCAAAACATTTTCTAAGTCTTTTTTAATGTTGTGTTCATAATATCCATTCCTGCAAAAAGTGGCCCACTGACAAATGTGTAGTCAAAACAGTCATACAGCAGGCAGCTTAATTAAAATAAGTAATTGTGGAAATAATTTTCCAAATGGGAATTAAGATTATAACTTAATTGTAACATCCACCTGCTATATAGCTTTTAGAAAACTATCAATATGGGGCTGAGGATGTAGCTCAGCAGCATAAGCACCGGCCTAAAAAACTACCAATATGTAAGACATCAAAAGCAGCCAGATATTTTATATAATATATGACTTTGGTCCAATATTACCAATGGATAAAAAACATACAATAATCCTAATTATTATATTTTCAGAACAGTTGGTAAAACTAAGACTGAAAGAATTTAGAAAGTGTTGGTAAACTATGATGCTTTGATAGTTTGATACTTGAAGTAATGAAAGGTGTAATACCTGAAGCAGAAGCTGGACCTATGTACTTTTAAAACATTAAAGGTAAAGGAAATGTGTAATTATTAATAAAATTAAAAGGTCATATGATATTCTTGGTATAAAGGGTAAGTATAAAAGTCCTGGTCCTTATTTCTGAAAGATGAAATTCTGAGTAATTATTAAAGGTCCTATGATTCTTAGAATTAATGTTTATTCCTTTTGTAATCTAAGAAATGTGCTTTTGAATAAAAGGGAAAAAGTGTTCTGGAGATTTGGATTAGATAGGAATTTCTGTGAAGAAAGCCAACATTTTATCTCAGACTTTAACTCAGTGCCACAAACCTCACATAACATTATTTCAGCTCTGTTTACTTTTTTTTTTTCTTTAATCTTACAATC
>NW_004956307.1:0-930 GCF_000276665.1 Chinchilla lanigera
AGGGCCTGCTATAAAATTTCATCACACAGTTTCCATGCAGGCTGCTTCACTAATAAATGGGACTGAATTTATTTTAAATGCCGTGACCGCTGAAAACTGTTCAGACTGTTCATCCAACACGAGGTGGTGTTTTTCCACAGATACTTCAGACATCCACAGAAAGTCGATCTGACCATCAGGTTGAGCTGCACAGGTTCAGTGGAAAAGTGTGGTTCACAGTGCCAAAGCAAATGATGCAGTCTGTGTAGAAATGCACTGCAGTCCGCAGACTCGGGCCGCCTTTGACAGAAACACCGTCTTCTCCGAGATCAGCTGCGTCATGACGGCTCGTCAGCTAGATCACGTTGGTCAAAATACCTAGCAAAAAAAACTTTGATGTTTGCATCTGCTAATTATAGTACTACTTGTAACCATGCAGGCACAAAGCACCCAGGTATCCATCAATAAGGAAACTAATAAACCCCAACACAACTACACAGTGGGAGACTATGAAGCTATAAAAAAGGAAAAATTACCTACATTGCTAGAGTGTGATTTCCAAGGCTTATTAAGTGAAAAAAGCAAAGTACAAAAAAGACTTTAGTATGCTACCTTCTATCTGTGCAAGAAAGCAGATACATATATCGACTTGTTTTAAAAAGAATGAACAAAAGAATGAAAATCTATGATAAATTGGTTAACTATAGGAGAAAGCTCAGAAAAGAAAATGAAGACGGCAAATGCTGAAACACTCCAGATGTATCTTGAATTATAACTTTAAATTTGAAAGAATGTAAATTTTTTTGTAATTAAAAATAACATCATGGGCAAGGATGAAGCTTGGCAGCATAGCGACTGCCTGGCAAGTGCAAGGCTTGGTACCATTCCTGGTACATAGGTACATGCATACATACATACAGATTAGTCAGGCATGGTGGTTCATGCCTGTAA
>NW_004956307.1:2575-5440 GCF_000276665.1 Chinchilla lanigera
TATCATTCTTAATTGTTTTTGCTTTGTTTTGTTTTTGTCTGTGTTGCTGGTATTTTGCTATTGTTCTTTTTTTCTAAATTCCCTTTAAAATATAAAAAAAATTTTAAAAAGTCTGAGGATGTAACTGAAAGCCTTGGATTCAATCCCTAGGGCTACACATACAGAAAAGCAAAGCCAAAATAGCATTAAGACAGAATTGAAATACTAATTTGAACTTGGGATTTTCTTTTTCTTTTTATGAAGTACATCTTTGGGCTGGGAATGTAGCTCAGTGGTGGAATGCTTGGCTAGCATTTGCAGATCCTTGGTTCAATCCTGAATACCACAAATAAACAGTACGCAACCAATTTAATAACTAGTTTCTTTTTTATTTTTTTTCTGATACAGGGTATCACTATGTGGTTCAGGCTGGCTTTGAACTCACTATGTAGCCATGTTGGCCTTGAACTCGTGGCACTCCTCCTACCTCAGCCTCCTGAGTGCTGAGATAACAGGTATATATCACCATACCTAGCAACAACTCGTTTCTTTAGTTTCCAAATTATGGTCTTTAACAACCTTTCCCTACTTTAAGGGGCTGGGGATTTAGCTCAGTGGCACAGTGCCTGCCTGGCAAGCGCAAGGTCATGAGTTCAGTTCCCGGTACCGAAAACAAAAACAAAAACAAAAACAGAAACAGAAACAAAAACAAAACAACCTTTCCCTACTTTAAAAAAGGAATCAGCACTCCCATATAAAAGACTGATTTCAGAGCCAGGAGTGATGGTACACACCTATAATACCATCACTGGGGAGGCTGGGTCAGGAGGATTGTTGTGAGTTTGAGCCCAGCCTAGGCTACACAGTTCAAGGTCAGTTTATACAATATATGTACAATATAATATATACAATATATACAATATACAGCAAGACCTTAAGGAAGGAAAAAATGGAAAAAAAGCTTTGAAGGGTTTAGGGGAGGGGAATGGGGAAAAAAATCAAGATATACCTTATATAAGTACAAATTCCCTATGATGAATGTGATCAGTTTGTATAAGTAAAATGTACCAATAAATTAATTAAAAAAAAAAACTGCCAAGGGTTGGTTAAATGGAGATAGAAGGTCTTGGGGATAGGGTGTTTGCCTAGCATGCTCAAGGTCCTGGGTTTGAGCCTCCATATTCCCCCACCACACCCACAGTGACAGAGAGGGAGAGAGAGGAGAGAAAGAAATTGATTTGAAGTGCTCCCACTGGTCAAAGATGAAACAATTTCAGCATTTAAAAAAAACAACTATAATGAATTGACATATATCTGATGTTAAAATTCCTCAATTCAAAATGATAATCCAAAAGTATAACCTTAAAACAAAACAAAACAAAACAAAAACCCCAAAAACCAAAAATTAGAACCTTACTGATCACCTTTGGAAATTACCATGCCACCTCTCAGTAGTCTAAAAATTAGGAACTAATGTTTTTTGTGTAAATTGTACCTCAAAAAGGAATAAATAATCTGTACCTCAGTGTAAATAAACTATTCGAGGGAAGTTTTTCCGTTTTAAAATTTTATTTATTTTGTCCTTTTGATCCCCCCCACTTCCCCAGTACTGGAAATCCAACTCACGACCTTGCGCTTGCCAGACAGGCGCTGTGCTGCTGAGCAAAATCCCCAGCCCTATTTTGTCTTTTTGAGACAGGGTCTCGCTATGCAGTTGAGGCTGGCCTTTGTAGCCCAAGCTGGTCTCAAACCTGCAACAATCCTCCTGCCTCAGCCTCCTGAGTGCTGGGATTACAAGGCGTGTGCCAGCACACCCAGCATTAAAATCTTTAATGAAGTAAGTTTTAAGCAACAATCAGCAGCTGCAAAGCCAGTAGACAACAGGAAGGGACACAGTGATCAACGCTGCTGCTACCAACTGCACGTTCCGTGAACTACTACACGTCCTGTGCCCAGCAGCACCCGCGCAGCCCTGTCAAACAGCCCCACTGCACGTCATCAAGTCCTTCCAGCCTCCTCTGTACACTGCATGGGGGTCACGGGAGCACACTCACACCGCGGAGTCACTCCTCAACAGGAGAAACTGCACCGTCAAATGACCCACTTATTTCAACACCAAGTGTTGAAAAAACCAGGGTCCTGGTTTAAAAACTTAAATGTAAAATACATTTTGGGAACAACTGGGGGATATGAAACGTATTGGGCAGCAGATAATACCCTGGAACCACTACGTTCTTAGGTTTGCCATTAGGGTTACAGTCACGTTCTTGAAAAGCACTTATCAGTTACACACAGACCCAAAACGGGAGAAGCGTCTGGGATTTGTTTAAAACTCACTTAAGAAGATGCAGAGAAATAAAACACCAGGCCTGCTGATATTGACGCTAGGTGTTGGATGAGCCTGGGGATTTAGTGTATGTTTGTATGTGAAACTCTCCATAAGAAGAAGTTTAAAAAAGATAATTACCACTGTTTAAATAATTAAGATCTAGTTGAATAAGACTTCAGTCAGTAGATTATTGTTATGAATTAGCAGTTACTGTTTTTTGTTATTGGTTTTCTTCTTCTTCTTTTAAGTCTTTTTTTGGTTTTTTGGTTTTTTTTCTGGTACCAGGAATCAAACTCACGACCTTGTGCTTGCCAGGCAGGCGCTCTGCCACTGAGCGAAATCCCCAGCCCCTCTTTTAAGTCTTTTTGAGACAGGGTCTCACTATACAGTTCAGGCTGGCCTGGAGCTCACTTTGTAGCTCAGTCCGGTCTCAAACTTGCAATGATCCTCCTGCCTCAGCCTCCCAGAGTGCTGGGATTACAGGTGTGTGCCACCATGCCTGGCTTTTTTTTGGGGGGGGGATTGAACCCAGCGTTTCACATCGAGCTACATCCTTT
>NW_004956308.1:0-5454 GCF_000276665.1 Chinchilla lanigera
TTTGTTTGTTTGTTTTCCGGTACTGGGAATCGAACTCACAACCTTGCACTTGCCAGGCAGGAGCTTGTGCCACTGAGCTAAATCCCCAGCCCCAGTGTTCTCATCTTAATGGGGCACCTGAAGCTTACAGCAATAGCTGAGCCAGGGCCCCAGGCTTCTGAGATGAACCACCGTTCCTTCTCTGGTGTGTTGGCTGCCTCTCCCTTACCTCTTCTTTGGGGGTTTTCTTGACATATCTAGGGCAGGTTTACTTTAGAGGGCCCTGAGGCCCTCACTATTCTTGGAGCTCTCCCCTATTTCCCAGGGTCTGTCTGTCTGTCCATCTCCTTCCCTCTTTCTCTGCCATCCTGAGGGTTTCTAAGTTGACTCAGCTAATTCTCATCTTTGGCGTGATGGCTCCAGCGGGACGTTCACTCTATTGCCCTGTGAACCAAGTGCCTTGCTCTGGGTATCTCAGAGAAACTTTTACTCAGTTTATTACAACACTGCTAAATTTTTGGCAGAACACGTTACTCCACTTAATTATCACTATGAAGTTTTCTCTCCCACTCAGAATTTTGGCTTTGCATATTGTATCATTTTTTTTTTTAGCTGAGTATATGTGCATGTGCGGGTTATATAGAAGGGCAAAAAATACCACTTACGCATGTTGACTACCATGCTAGGTACCCGGATGTGCCAGAAACTTTAATCTCCCAAGGATAAACATCCAAGAGCTCTCTATCTGTAGCACTAGGCAAATATTCCTTTCTTTAAGCCAGCTTGCTTTTGTTTTCAGAAAAAGCCCTTCCTTGGTTTTGCCTCACAGAATCATACTCACTCCTCAGTCATGTCCTACTTGGGTTATAGTTTCTGTTTTATGACTGGTCAAAATGATGTCTTTTGATATCCAGGGAGTCAAACAGAAGTCAGAAAGACTAATTCTGGGCTCTGAAAAGTAAAAATATTAGGCATCTGCTTTACTCCCTTGTGAAACACGCAGATGGCTTAACATCCAAGTCACCCATCTAGATTTCCAATATTTTCACCATTCCAGTTAGTCCACCATTCAAACCCAGAACCCACTTCATCTTTTCCGTATGATTTCCTTTCCTTGGTGGATCTGTGAGTGATCATTCCCAAACTTCAGCCTGTGAAAACAATACGAGAACTATGGCGGCCTCTCTGTAAGAAACCTCGGGCCTTGCCACGTCCCACCAGATCTGGGGCTCGTTTGCTCGCAGGCCAGCTATCTTCTGGGGAGGATCTGCAGAGCTATTGGCGAGGAGAAGCTGACCTCCGGGGTGCGCTGGCCTGGAAGAAGCCCACATGCAACTCTACTGCAGCGGCCGTTCCTTGACACGCGTCTCTCTGCTCACCACCATTCCCCACCAGGGATCCTTCCTCTAAGTCTTCTCCGCAGGACATAGGCACCAATCCAGAAGACTGGACCAAGAAGCCAATCCATATATATCTGTACCTCGCATCGGCACAGACAAGGCCATATGACTAGCTCCTACCAGTAGTATATCAGCAGTTACACTGAATGCTACTTTGGTTTGGGTCCTTAAGAAACAAGTGTGGCTGTTCCAGCTCCATTCCTCTTTCCACTCACCAGCTGGAGAAGGGACAAACCAAAGGACCCAGGGGATGGCAAAGATACTAGATGGAAAGACCCTGACATAATACATGGAAGAGAGTTACCCATTGACCAATAATTCCTACCTTGGACTGAGTTACAAGAGAGACACATAAGGGTCTGCAGTGTCATTGCTATGCTTTGAATCTTGCATGTCCCCCAAAGGCCCATGCACTAGAGGTTGGTCCCTAGCCTTGGTACTTCTGGGAGGTGGTGCAGACCTTCAGGGGTGGGGCTAGTGGGAGAAAGTGAAGTCACTGGAGGTGACTTGTGGGACTTCACCCCTTTCCATTTTGTCTCTTGGCATCCTGGGCATGAGGTGGGTGGCTTTGCTCCACTCCACACTCTGCCATGGTGTACCCACTGTAGAATCAAAAGCAACAGAGCCAACTCAACATGGATTGAAAGTGCCAACACTATGATTCCAAATAAACCTTTTATCTTTATGCCTTGATTAGCTCAAGTATTTGTTACAGTGACAGAGAACTAACATGGCCACTGAAATGGGGGCCATTTGTTACTGCAACTGCGCTACCCTCATCCCCCAGTGGCTATCTTTGTTTCCTCTCCTCTGGAGCTTCCTGGCTCTGGCAGAGCATCCTCTAGATGTGGCTGCTCATGCTGGTGCTGCCATCCTACTAAGGGACTAATTTCCCCATAGTGATTGAAATCTGCATCCTGAGGGCTAGCAGTAGTGGCAGTTGGGGCGCTCCAAGTCTTTTGATGAGATGAGTTCAGTTTCTTCAGGGGATGTGTGGCAGGCAGCGCCCATGCTGCTGTGAGGAGGACTAGAGTTCACTGCTTTGCAGGAGCAAGGGGAGGCCATCCTGAGACCAGTTCCTTCACTGGCATCCCAACTGCACACACAGCCTCGCCTATCTCCCCCTCAGTTCTTGCACCTGTTCATCAGAAGCATGATGTTTCCTCCCCAGGGTAACCAGGAAGCTTTCACAGGGTAAGATATCGAAAGGACTGGACCCATGTCCAGGACTCAGGAAAATATCCTCCTCCCTGAGAAGGAAAGTCAGATACCACTTGTCTGTGAAAGTTCCCTGGAGAAGTAAAGAGGAAAAACCCTCCAAAGCCCCAACGTGACCAAGGCAGACAGTGTACCGTCACTTTCAGCTGTAGCCTTCCCACTTGTGGGAGAGCTCAGCAGCCTCCCAGCATTCCAGGGAAGTGAGCTAACTGAGCTAGTGGTCCATGTCAGCCAGTGACAGATTAGGACAACTATCCCACACTCATCCTGATGGCAGTCCCTGGAGAGGCCAGCGGTGGCATGCAGTGTGCCCAATGACCCACTCCCACCACATCAGGACCACCTGCAGCCCGACAGAAGCTGTCCTGAGGGCTCTTAGAACAGCCCCTCCAAGCGTGGCCACCTCCCTCCCATCTTGGATGCAGGACCAGCGTTCTCCTGGCTAATCTTTGATTTATGTGGATGCGGTCCGGAGCTTTGCTTTGGAAAGCCTACAACTTCTTTGCAGCCAGCTCCCTGAAAGAAAGGTGATGCAGTGGTCCTTTCTCTGATGCCTCCAGGTCCCCCATCCTCTGAAGCCTGTTTGTCCCCCCAAATCTCTTCTAGCACTTACTGGTAGGCAGCCTGACTGAGGTATTGTAGGAAATACCTCATACCCTGCACTCTGTGAGAACCCAGGCAAGGGACACGCCTGTCACCAGTCCTCTCTCCAAGGCTGTAGCCTTTGTCACCATCTTTCTTCAGTGCATGGGACTCAAACTCTGCCTTCCTCCACTCCACTTCTCCAGTATAGCAGGTTGGCTCTCCACTAAACATGGACAAGAAACCAAAGCCCACTGGATGCTTCTGGCAGCACTGAAGAATACTTTAGAGCCTTTCATTTCAAAGGGAATCAGATAATGAAGGACCGTGTTGGTGTTTGACTCTTTCCTAAGGCCTGATAACTTCTGAATGTCAGCCAAGAGATGCTCTGCAGAAAGTGGATTGACTTGTTCAGAGCTCTGGGCTTCTTAAGCAGAATTGCCATGTCTTTCTATGCAGGGGAAGCTGGGGGAGCTCAGGATGTCATTGTCCCTTTCTTCTCAAAAGGGACAGAATTTAGCAATGGGGGGGAGGTAAAGAAACTGCCTCCAGACTTGCTCAAAAAAGGTGCATTACTGAGGCAGTTCTTTCCAAGAGCATTGGCTTGGACCTTCCCTGAGTGCCCCAAAGACCAGCTTCCAGAATAAAAATGGAGCCATTGACTGTGGATGGCAGGGCCTAGCCCTTGAGCAAGCACACACTCTGTTAGGGATTCTCAAAGCTCCTGCCCTACTCCCCTTACCCAGGAAGCACCAAATCAGCCCTGGAATACAGGACAGGTATCTGAATGCCTTGAATAAGTATCTCAGAAAAGCTCTGTACCTATGTATGCAAAGCTGGGCCATCATCTTCAATTTCTCAATTTGCAAATAACATACAGAGGATATTCTGAAAGGATGCAGTTAGGGACAGGGAAGTGTATACACCGCATAAGGCATGGCAGTTAGAAGAAAATGGGATATAATCTTACACGCCCAAGTTCGTTCCTCACCTCCACTTTGTGGCCACCCTTTTCTTCTCTCTTCTTTCATCTTATCATGGTGCGTGATGGCTTCTGATAATGGGTGGTATAGCTGGGCGATTTCTGAGAAGCATTTTCATCATCAACTTTTTCACCAGCATCTTCGTTTCCACCAAGCATCCTAACAGCATTCTCTTGAGAAACTTGTGTTCAGGTGCTGGATGAATGAGACAGGTTTCCATGTTCATGAAATTCACAGCCCCGTGGGAAGTGGAGACACAGAGAATAAAGAGACTCCCTACCTAGTGTGGCAATGGCCAGGTGAGGTTTCTTAGAAGGAGACCTCTCAGCTGAGATTTGCAAGGTGCCCAAGATTCAGCCAGCAGGAAGGAGTCTATACGGGGTGGGGACCCAGGCTGCAGAAGCAGTGGGTACAGACAGTGAAGTGAACAAGGGTATCATGCTTGAGGAAGTGGCTGAAATGCAGAGAGGTGAGCACAACCCACAGGCCAACAAGCAGTTCAGACTTCTTCCTAGGGTCAAGGTCAGGATGTGAAGTTGGCATGGGGACGCAGGGTGAGTTGTCCAATGGATGTTATAGACTCCAAAATGTCATCAGTTTTGAGCCAGAGCCTGGTTCACCAATGTTAAAATGTGAAAAGTTAAATGAGAACAAGAGACATGGAAGGCCCGCCTGTTGATAGAGGGCAAAGTCCAGTTCCGAGGAACCTGGGTACTGGAGGCATAAGGCAGCTCCTGCTCTGGACAGGCAGAGCGTGGGGAGGGCAGAGGAGGTCACACGGGGCAGCACTTTGCCGGGACAATCGTGCATCCCTTCATTCCCTCCTCTCAACAATTTTTGCTAATCCAAAACAGGTAAAAGTCAATCTCGTTAAAGTGTGGAGAAAAGGCAACCCCAGTATGCTATTAGTGAGAATGTTAATTCGTAAAGCCATTATGGAAAACAGTATGGGAGCCCCTAAAAAATTAAAAATGGAACTGTCATATGATCCAGCAAACCTACTGGGTATATATCCCCCAAAAATTGAAATCAGGATCTCAAAGAGATGACTGCACTCCCACGTCATTGCAGCACTCCTCACAGTTGCCAAGTTAAAGAATCCACCACGGGATCTATCAATAGAAGAATGGAAAAAGAAAACATAGTCTATACATAGCAGAATACTACTTGGTCTTTAAAAAGAAAGAAATGGGCCAGGCGTGGTGGCACACCCCTGTAATCCTAGCACTCAGGAGGCTGAGTCAGGAGGATCACTGCGAGTTCAAGGCCAGCCTGGGCTACAAAGTGAGCTC
>NW_004956309.1:0-5382 GCF_000276665.1 Chinchilla lanigera
TGATTTTTATTTTCTCATTTTTGTATATTTGATATTCTAAATTTATTTTCAGCAAAGCTGTATTATGTTTACAGAATGAGAAAGTCATTACAAAAGGTTACCGTTGTTGAGGAAGGGCTGGGACACGGTGGGTTTGTGTTGCTAATTAAACCTAGGGTTTTTGCTTTTCTCAATTCAGATGGAAATCATGTATTGGCAAAATGCAGCTCGGCTAGCAGTCCTGATGTCATCAGATGACACAGGCGATGCTGGATACTAGCAGTTGACACGGCTAGCTGCTGGGCACTGCTGCTGCCAGCTGTCACCATCTGATGCTGACCTGTGCCAGATACAATACGTCAACTCTACGGGGTGCTGGTCTCTATTGCTGCTGGCCACAACAGGTTGCCTTTACTGGGTGCTAGTTTTTGCTGCTGGTCTTCCTTAGCTCCTGGTCTCTAGAGGTATTCAATGTTAAGTGCTCTGAGTATTTATTGCTCTTTTGTTGGAAATGACCACACTGTCCACATTACTTACTATTTTAAAATCTCAAATAGATTTACAGGATTTTTGGAGACTGTACTACTTTTGGAGCAGGTTTACAGGAACATCAAAATGAGTATTTATCTTCACAGGGGTCCTGGTGCAGCACAGAAGGGTAAGTACACAGGAGGGAGCCCTCCTAGTCTAAAAGCTAAGAAGTAGCAGGGGAGGACTACTTATATAGCAGCTGCAAGCCTCTTTCAGTGATGAGTAGAGCTGAAAGTTTGCTATGAATATTGGATATGCAAATAAAGTCTCCAGATCCCTCCCTTCCTGATCTCAGCCACTCCAGGGGGCCTTCTCCCGTCTTCAAAAAGGCAACAGCATCCTCTGATATGGTTGCAGGGCTAGAGGAGCATTCCTGTGCCTGTCTAGCCACACTCATGTTGGAGTGGAGAATGGCGGTTTGATAGCCAGAGAGGACACCACTAGATATTCAGGGAGGACACTGAGGCAGTTCACTGGGGGAAAAGGAGGGGAAAGGAAAGCAAGGGGGATTGGCAGCAGCTGCTGGTCAAGCCACACACCCCCTCCAGCTGGCAGTGGAAAAATAAGAGTCAGGTACTTCTCATCTGTTTCAGTGGGACCAGACCTGGTGTGCTGCAAGAGAAGCTGCCAGGAAGAGAGAACCACAAAGTCTCAGGAGTAGGAGACAGTATAGCTTATGGAGACAGAGCAATAGCAGTTACAGAACATTCTGGCTGTTTGGGTGGGTTATCACTTCCTTGCTTTTAATTTAGGAGGAATCAAGAAGCTGGGTATGTTGCAAAGGAGATGCCTGCAACCTACTTAAATACACAGGGCAACAGGTGGAACTTTGCAGTCTGTGCAAACAGCCCTGCTTGTGAACATGGAATACTGACTGTGGGTGGGTTTTAACAGCCTGATCACTGCCTGATGTCGCATTGCAGGTCTTTCATCGGCTGACAGTGTTCCCAAACTTATGCGTTGCATGCACACTCAGAAAACAGAGTGGTCCTCCCCAGAAGGAGCAGCCCACATTGATATCTCTGTGAGAGCAGCTCCTTGGGCTTGGGAGTCCAGCCACAGAAGGACAAACATCAGAACAGAGAACATGTACAGAGAACATCAAAAAAAAAAAAAAAAAAAAAAAACCACCGTTCTTCCCTTTTACTAGGGATTATGCTGATACTAATGGTTACCATTTATTGAATGTTTACTGTATTTTCTTATTCACTCCTTAAATCTTCTTTACTCTTTTCTTTTTTTTCTCTTTCCTTATGTTTTCTTTTTTTGCAGTACTGAAGATTAGAGCCAGCACTGAAAACTCAGATTGCCCAGATTATTAAACCTAGATTAAATTCAGTACTGAAGATTAAACTCACACTGAGCTACATCCCCAACCTCTCACCCCCTTTTAAAGTTTTGAGCCAGTGTCAACCCTCTTAAGGGTTCCAAGGAAGATTGTGGAGGGTGTGGTCCCAAGGTGAAAGAACATACATTTGCAAGACATCAGCAATGACAGCAGGCAGCATAAAGCAGAGCACAGTGCAAGTGCTAGAGCAAGAGCTGCCTGCATCTTTATTGTATAATTCTTCTACAGGCTGTTATATTTACATTCTTGTATAGTGCTGTAACCAGCACATGTGTGTTTGCCTGTGGTAAGTCATGGTTGCATAACTACATCCCACTGTGCTTCTGTGCTAAACAAGCAGGGTCACATGCTCAGGTGTCCTTAGATGCCCCTGAGCTTTGATGCAGACTGAGCGGTTACCCACACAGGGTCTCATTAAGTTGTTAATTGTCCACACTGGCTGGGTTTGAACTTGTGATCTTTCTGCCTCAGCCTCCCAGAATGTTGGGGTTATATGTGTGCAACACTAAAACTTGCTCGGTACTCATTTTAGTACTCAGAAAGCCAAAGCTCAGACAAGTTAAATAACTTGCCTAAATACAGACAGCCAAGTTGTCTGGTTTGTCTATGTAATTGTTTTATGTTATTCTTTCTTAGAATGACCAACAATCCTGATTTGGTCTTGACTGCCCTGGTTTGAGCATATAAAGCCCCATATCCTGAGCAACCCCTCACCCCAGACAAACTGGGTGGCTAGTCACAGCCAGCTGCCCTTCTCTGCCTCTGTCAGTCTGAATTCTACCATGGAAAAAAGCCCACTTCTTGTCTTACCTCTTCTCTGAAGGCCTTGCTAGACATCCTCCTCTCTTTTGGCATCTATAGTTTTCTTCCCACTGAGCACTTGGTGGCTGAATGAACATACGCACTCACCTGGCTCCAGCTGCAGCTGGAATTTTCCATGGCGACTTGGGCAACAGTATGCACAGAACTCGTACCAAAGGGAAAGAATCTTGGCAGAATTAATGAGTGAATGAATTACTCACATCACCTACATCAGACAATTTAAAAATATTTATTTGTTTATTTATTTTAAAGAGAATAAAAAATAATAAAAAATTAGAAATGATACAGAATTTCACTAGACAAGATGGCAGGAACTCACCTATGGCTGTTATATTACATATTGTTGTCTTCGAATTAGTTGTTCAGATTACCAGATATAAGCATGCAAAATTGGTTAAAAAATTTAAAAAGAAGAAAAAAAATAAGTATTAACTGTTCATTTCAACAGACCAGTAGAAATCAGCAGTATAATTATCCCAGTCATTCTGTGTATATACATATATTTTTTTCCCTTCCCTCTCTTTCTTTTCTCCTTTCCCTTGTCCCAGTTGTTCCTTCCCTTTGAGCAGTTTCTTTCCCTTTCACAATATCTATTGTACCTTTTGGATTTTTTTTACTCTTTCAGGTTCTTACACTAGGGAGACAATATAATGTTTACACATACATGTCTGATTTATTTTACTTATGAGTATGGTCTATAGTTGCATCCATTTACCTATAAAAGCCTCAAGTTTATCTTTTTTTATAGCTGAGTAACACTCCATTGTATAAAAATACCACATCTTTTTTATCCATTCCTCGGCTGATGGGCACTTGCGTTGTTTCCAAGATGTAGCTAAGACAAATTGTGCTGCTATAAACATGGGTGCACATATGTCACTGTGGTATGATGTTTTCAGTTCTTCTGGAAAAATACTCAAAAGGGCAATAACTGGGTTCAGTGGGACCTCTAATCCTAGTTTTCTGAGGAATCTCCATACTGATTTCCACAGTAGTTGTACCTGTCTGCACTCCCACCAGCAGTGGAGGAGGGTTCATGGGTTCATGAACTCTCTGCCTACCCCTATGTCTTCAAGATTTCTATCTACTTTCTCCTCCAGTAGATTTAGTGTTTTTGTTTTAATATTTAGATCTTTGATCCATTTGACTTTAGTTTACTGTATGGTGATAGACATGGGTGTAATTTTAGTCTTTGGCATGTGGAAAGCCAGTTTTTTCAGCACCATTTATTAAAGAGGCTATCTTTCTTCAGTAAACATGTTTGGCCCTTTTGTCAATGATAAGGTGGCTGAATGTGTTTGTAGTTGTGGCTGCATCTTCTAATCTGTTCCATTGATCCTCAGGGCTGTTTTTTTGCCAGCACCATGCTGATTTTATCACCGTAGCTTTGTAGTATAATTTCAACTCAGGGATTGTGATGCCTCCTGCCTTTCCTTTGTTGCCCAGGATTGCTTTTTCTGTTCTTGGTCTCTTCTGGTTCCAAATGAGTTTTAGGAATGTTTTCTCTATATCTGTGAGATATACTAATGGTATTTTAATTGGGATTACATTGAATCTGTATAACAATTTTGGGAGTATGGCCATTTTCACAATGTTGATTCTTCCTATCCATGAGCAAGGAATATCTTTCCATTTTCTGAAATCTTCGATCACTTTTTTCAGAGTATTGTAATTATCACTGTATAGATCTTTTACTTCTTTTGTTAGATTGATTCCTAAGTATTTCATCTTTTTTTTGTATGCTATTGTGAAACATGTGGTTTCCCCTAATTTCTCTGTCAGTGTGTTTGTTGTTTGTGTACAGAAAGGCTATTGATTTTTGAATGTTGATGTGTATCTAGCTATAGTACTGAATTTGGTTATTAAATCCACAAATTTTTTGGTGAAATTTTTGGGGTCTTCTATGTAGAGTAACATGTCATCTATGAATAATGATAATTTCACGTCTTCCTTTCCAATCCTTATTCCTTTTATTTCTCTTTCTTGTCTAATTGCTCTGGCAAATGTTTCCAGAACTATACTGAATAAGAGTGGTGACAGTGAATATTCTCCTTGTCTTGTTTCTGCTTTTAAAATGAAAATTTTCACTTTTTGTCCATTTAGTATGATATTGGCTATTGGTTTGTCATGGCTTTTATCAGACTGAGGTATAGACCATTTATTCTGATTTTCTAAATTATTTATTTTGAGCCAAGCATAGTTAGGTACTGTGGGAAATAAGCAAATGAGTTTTAACTAAATAAATAAAGGAGTAGTGAGAGTAAATGAATTACACTCCAGTGTAGAAGCTTGCACTATTGATGGTGCTAAAGAGGGTTAATGATGGGATGCTGTGCCACAGGCTCTGTGGCTATGGTGACATCAGTGAAACCCACAGTAGTGATGTTGCTCTGCTGCTTGGGGGGTGGGTCTTGATGCTTATAAATCTTGTCAGTCTCATGATCTCATTTACTTGCTTTCTGGGAAGCACAAAAAACAAACAGAGATGGCTCAAACCACCCAACTGTACAGGTGAGGATACTGTGTCACAAAGAGCCTGCAAGCTGTCATCTAAAGTCATGATGACAGAATGGGGCCCTCAGGTTTTCTATAGGCCACTCTTGTATTTTGTGGCCTATATAGTTATTTTATTAATTGCAATATTTAAAGACTGCAAGTTTTTGCATAGAAATCAGGATTTTTAGTTTTTTTTTTTTTTTTTT
>NW_004956310.1:0-5382 GCF_000276665.1 Chinchilla lanigera
TGGTATTGTTTTTATGATTTTGTTGCTGGTGAGTTCATTATTGGTGTATAATATCCTTTGCTAATTTTTAGCTGAGTGTTTTTGTTAGCAAATTATGAGTTCTTTCTATATTCTAGAAGCAAGGCCTTATTGAATATATGAATTATAAACATTTTTTCTTTTTCTGTATCTCTTCTCTTTCTTCAGTGTGTGATTTTCATCCATTTCTTTTAGTGTATGTTTGTGATACACAGTAATTGCATTCATCTTGGGAAATCGGAATGTATACATATTATCTCTTCATCACCCCTCTTTTCCCCTTTCCCCTCTCCTGTCTCTTTTAGATCGCCTGCCCAACTCCAGAGAGTCTGTTTCTACCTTTCTTATCATCTGACTTTGTTCTTTATTCTTTGAGTTTTGGTCTCTTGTATTAGAAAAATACTGTGATATTTAACCTTATGGGTCTGGTTTATGTAATTATGTCCTATGAAGCACAAAAGATTGTTTTTAACTTCAGTTTAATCCACTTTATCTGTTTCTTAATGTTTAGTATCATATCTAAGTAGACATAAACTATCTTAATTCATTCAATTTTGTTCCTCTATTTTCCTTTAAAATTCTTAGTTCAAATATTTATGTCTGATACCCACTTTGAGTTTTTTTTATGTGGTGCCATTTAGAAATCTAAAATCTTTCTCTTACATACAGGTGGCCAGTTTTCTCAGAATGTAGCCATAATTATCAAAAATCAGTTTGTCATTGATGTAAAGATGTTTGGACTTACAATTTTATTTTATATATTTATTCTTAAGGCAATAGCATGTTGTATTTTATTACACTTGTATAATAATTTTTGAAATATATGAGACATTCAAATTTGTTAAAGAATATTTTTGGGTATTTCAGGATCTTTTAAAATCCATATGATGTTGAAATTTAAATTGCCAGTTTCTTTTAAAAATGCCAATTGAGATGTGATAGGAATTGTGTGAATTTGCAAATCTGGAAAATACTGCCATTTTCATAATATTAAATCTTATGATCCATAAATGTTGAATACCTTACCATTTATTTATATGTGCTTCAGATTCTTTTATAGATATTTACGGTTTTCACTGCATAAGTATTACATTTCTTTTTTCAGTTTATTTATAGGTACTTTAATCTATTTGAGGCCATCTAAATGAAATTGAATTTTTAATTTCATTTCTGAATGGGTCATGACTAGTGCATATAAACTCAGTTGTTGTGTATTGACTTTACATGCTACAAACTTGCTGAACTCATTTATTTATTTTCATAGTTTGTAGTGGATTTGGGGGGATAGAAGATCATCCCACTGGTGAATAGAGGTCATTTTAGTTTTTTCTTTTGAATCAGGATTCATTTTATTTGTTTTTCTTACCTACTTGCCCTAGCTAGAACACCAAGTACAATGTTAAATAAAAGTGGCAAAAGAGGATATTTTGCCCTGTTCCTCATCTGAAAGAAAGGTACTTAATCTTTCAACACTCAGTACGATGCTCGCTGTAGGATTTTCATGTGCTATCTTTACATCATTGAGGAAGTTCAATTTTATCCCAGTATGTAACATTTATTTTATCAGGAAAGTGTGTTGTGTTTTGTCAAATACTTTGTAGCTTTTTAAATGATAATAGTATTTTGACCCATATTCTTTTAAGATGGCTCATTACCTTGAGGATATTTAGATATTAAAAGTGGGATAAATCAGTTATAAGTACTGTATTATCTTTTCTGTACATCGTTGGAATTACTTTGATAGTATTTTATTGAGGAGTTTTAGTATATGTTCTTAAGAGACATTGCACTGTAGGTTTTTTCCATTGAAATGCTTTTGGTTCTGACTTCCGAGTAAAACCGTTGTCACAGAATCAATTGGAACATCGTCTCACCTCTTCAGTTTTTTGAATAATTTGTGAAGAATGATTGTTAGTTCTTTTTAAACGTTTGGTAGAATTTACCATTGAATTCATTTCATTGTGCGATTTCCTTTTTCAGAAATCTTTTGATTTTAATTAAATTTCTTTACTTGCCATAAAGGTATGTTTTTCTCTTTCTTCCTGGGTCTGTTTCAGTCTTTTGTCCTTTCTAAAACTTTCCCTAGGTAATCTAATATACTAGTCCCCTTTCAGGTGTTAGGACAAAATGCCTGACATTCACACTATGCATTATTTTTAAAACACATAAATAGATAGTGAAATATACAGTTATACTCTTTCATTTACTTATGTAGATAATTACATTTTTGTGCAGTATTTATTTCTTTGTCTGAATTTCAATTGTCCTTTTCTTGTTTCCTAAAATACTGCCCTTAGTCTTGTTCTAATATTTTACTAGTGATTCATTCTATGTATGTTTATCAAGAAATATCTTATTTCACACTTCAACGTTGACAGAGTTTTGCATTGTAGAATTATTTTTTGACAGTGTGTTTTTTTTCATTTGGTACAATATTTGAATATGTCCTTCCCATAGGTTTCTAGACTGCAGCGTTGCTGATGAGAAGTTAGGTATTCACCTTTTCAGGATCTCTTGTAAGTGATGAGATGCATTTTTGTTGATGTTTTCAAGATTCATTCTTTCTCATTGGTTTTTGGTGCTTTGACTTTGATATGTCTGGGTGTAATCTATCTGCTTTAAATTCAGCTTAAGGGTGAGCTCCTTCGGCATAAAGATTTATGTTTTTCATCAAGTTTCTGAACTTACCAGTCTTTATTTCTTCGAATATTCTTCCTACTTGTTTCTTTCTTCTCCTTTGAAGACTCCTATCATTCATGTGGTTCTATACTTAATGATCTCCCGAAAGTTTCTTAGCCTCTCTTTCGTTCATTTTTGTTTCTCTTTCTCAATCTGGGTAATCAGATTGTCTTGCCTTCCAGTTTAGTGATTATTTCTTATGTTAGTTCAGGTCTGCTATTGAGTCCTTTTAGTGAACTTTTAAATTTCATTTACTAAACTTTTCAGAAAATTTAGTTGTCTTTTTAATAATTTCTGTAGTTTTTCAATATTGCTATTTTATGACTCACTGTTCTCACACTTCCTTCAATTCTTTATACGTTTTTTCCTTTAGTTCAGTAAGTATATTTATAATAGTTGTTTCAGTATCCTGGTCTAGTATGTTCAACATTTCAATTTCTTAGACATATTTTCTATTATGTGCTTTTCCTGTGGATTGGCCATACTTTTCTGTTTATTTGGTTGCATCATAATTACCTCTAGAAAGGTGGGGATTTTAAATGACATAATTTTTAATGTCTGTAAATCATATCTCCCCAAGTTGTAGTGTTGCTTTTTTAGTAGCTTTTTTTTATTTAGTGATATGTGAGGCTAACCCTGGTTGTATTCTTCATTGTGTATAGTCAATAAAGTCCCTACTCAGCTAATTAAGTGTTCAGGTAATGATTGCAAAGAGGCTTCCTTAAATTATTTGAAGCAATAATATCATAGCCTATGTCAAGAGCCTCTGTCTAAGTCTGTCCAGGGATATTGTCAATGTTTTGGCAGATAGTATACACCTTTTTTTTAATGTACAACTCTTTCTAGCTTTCAATTCTTTCTTGTAAAGAGTCTCACAGGCAGCCAGAAGTGAGAGATTAGATCTTTCTCAAGTAGTATGTCCATAGTCTTACAGATATCTCTGCCAATCTAGATTCTCAGGAATACATCAGTGTTTTTGAAATACCATATAAAGGCCATATAATCAAGTGTTTTCTGATTTATGTAATCATTCATTTTCTATTAGCCTCTTTTTAACTTTAAATGATAATGTCACTTCACATTGCTATGGTATTAAAAAATTCATACAGAGTGAGCTCCAGATCCCAAAAAACAATACTACCCTTTATAACGGACTTTCCAGCCAACTAACAGAACAAATAGGTACAGTTCTCTGGAGATGGGGCTTTTAGATATTTTCAAAGTATTCCTCTCCCTCCATTGGTTGCTAAGCTAATGATTTCTCACAGCTCATATAGTTGCAGTGCTGTTTTGTTTGTTTTGTTTTGTTTTGTTATAGAAAAACATCACGAAACTTATTTTAGGAGAATGGGATTACAGCAGGTGAAAATGCCATTGTGCTTCTCTTCTTTCAGAGAGACTCAGTAACTTTAAAAACTTACTGAGATGGTACCTTTTTAGATTATTTTGAAATACTTGGTAAAGTTGATTTTTTGGCAGTTTTTACCAGAGTTTTCTATCATTTATGGAACAGTACATTTTTGGAGATCTTTAATATACCATTTTTGAAATCTTTTCATACTGTATTCTTAATTTCTCTTAAGTAAATTTCCAATGATAAATACCTTAAATATTTGTTAGTGCTGAATGTTCACAAGGTATATTCGTATCACCATGATGAAGTAGTATTCCTTGAAATGAAAATAAATTATTTTGCGGACTTTCTTTTATGTCTCCTAAAAATAGAATATTGATTATTTTTCTCTGCTTTTTATAGACTATGGTATACTCATTTATTCCACATCAAATTGGAACATTTAAAGTGAAACAGGTGATAGAGATTATTGGTCCAGTGGCAGCTAAAAATTTGCGGTCTATGTTGATGAAACCATTTTATCATATAAATTTATATTTCAAAAGCATCTGTAAACCTTTCACTAAGAAAGTTGTGATGAAAACTAATCCTGGTATGCTAATATATGACTTTTACTGCATATATAATATATCTATATTTTTAGAACATATATATATTCTAATTCAGTTTTTTTTAGCTATTAGCATGAGTTAAAGTCATCTAGAAAGCCTTTCCAAGTCTATATTTTTGCAAATTATTAAGCTGTAATTATTTAGCAGGTCTATACTGGGGCTCAAAGATTTGTGTTTTTACCATTTTCCTAATGGATACACTTAACAATTCTGAGGACCGCACTTTTGCTTTAGGTACCTGTACAACTCTTGAAATCATTTTATAGCTTTTTATTTCATTATTTCTACTCTTTTGCTCTAGTCTTTATTATAAATTAGTTTTGATCATTCCACAGATTTTCTTATTGCTGGTATTTTATCCAGTTTTCTTCAATCTTTTATATATTGAACCATGATAAATAACTCATACACAACTTTTGCAACCTATAGGAATTTCAGTTTTATATAGATCATCCAAAATCTTAGCAATGATCATGTTTTATTTTTATTTATTGTATTATTTATTCTAGTATTAATTGCTAGATAGCTTTACCAGTTCCACATACTAGTTTATTTTTTCTTAGTGTGTTTGTTTTTGGCTTAACATTTAAAATAAAACCAATTATCTTGTGTATTGATTAATTAATGGCTATCTTTTTGAAAGCTGGAATTCAAAGTATCCTATGTAATCTTTGTATTTTATTCTACAAAAGGTATATCCCCTTTGATCAGTAACCCCAC
>NW_004956311.1:0-1200 GCF_000276665.1 Chinchilla lanigera
TTTGAATGATTCATTGGCTAAATAAAAGCCCAAAACAGACAAGAAATCCAGTAAAATAACATTCTGTAATGCACTTGATAATTTTCTGTTATTGAACCTGTGCATTTTGCATTTTGTATGCATTGCTCAATGAAGAAAAAACTCTTCTTGAATATTTTATAGCAAGATAGAAAACTAGAACATAAACTTTTATATTTCTTATTTCACGTATTTACTTTCTTTCCCATTAAGCATAATTAATAAACACCTAAAATGTCCAGGTTTGATGGTGTTGAGATGACAGTGAATCAAATACTCAGACTGTTTTTAACTATCACCGCAAGTGTTTCAAGTCGCAAACTTAATCAACCAATGAAACACCATAAAAATCAAAATGGTACAATATATATTGTATACATTCAAAAACTCTACGTGTAACAGAAAGACAAAGCAGTGGAAAAATAAACCAATACAAGGGGTACAAAACAGTGCCTGTCTATTGCAAAGTCAATCAACTGAAATCCATTCCAACTGACACAAGGTAATGAAAAAGGCACAGTGATGCCCATTAAGCTTCGTGCTGACCTTGACTGACCTTGGCTGTGAGTCTGTGAAGATGTGTGAGAGGGAAGGAGCTGACAAGTGGGAAGTGCCCGGCCCCTTGAGATTTGCCACATGTGGCACTGCGTAGCTAATGCTGGTTTCCTCAAGTGTTGAGATGTAGGCTTTGCACCCAAACGGTTTCAACTACATAACTGATTGGACTTCATGAGAAATGGAAGTTTCATCTAAAATGTAGCTGCGTGTTTGCATATGCATTACTTGTACTTTCTCACATTCTTTTAAACTTAAAATAGGGAACATAAAGTTATGGATGGACAGAGACAGTTACTAACGTCATCAGAGAGATGGACTGCTCAGATGTGCGGTATGATACAAAGAAGTCTGGTACAATTTAGGGGATTAAGAATAATCCTTTCCACAATGATCATCACAAAGATGGACTGCATGAAAATTTTGCTGGGTATCTTATTATCTCCAATTTCAAAAAAAAAAAAAAGCCACCCAATATATTGCCTTTCTCCAACTAGAATAAAGCTCTATCTTTGTCTGGAACATTTGTTGTGACATTCAGATCTCACATAATTTTTATCTCAGATTCCTTTAAATAACCCTAAAGATTGTAATAAACCAAATTATACAATTGTGATGTTTAAATAT
>NW_004956311.1:2634-3716 GCF_000276665.1 Chinchilla lanigera
AGATGCTTAGGAAAATAATTTCAGCTTTATACATTTTATGCCACTTTGCATGTTTAGGATAGAAATGACAGGAATATACACACTGAAGAGGATGTGGAAAAATTAGTCCTCAGAAGTGATGATAAGACTGTGCACTTTCACAGTGACTCTACAAATAGTGTAGTATCTTTTCAAATTAACAAAATGAAATCCTCATGTGATTTTGTTACTGCATAGTTAACTCAGTGTATTGAAACTGCACATTTGCACAAAACTATGTATGGTGACATTTCCTATGTACAAATTCTTCATTGTTAGCACAGCTTAGAAACTATCCAAAAGTCTATCAGCTCACAGAGGATAATAAACAATTATATTTACACATGAGTTATTTTTCACCCATAAGATAAATTAGATTAATTTCCTTGATATTGAATGAATTGAAACGTATACTAGTACGTACAAAAATCCTTCCCATGTGCCTCTGGGGACATGGAACATCCACATTTTTCATATTATTACAGACAGAAAATAGAGCTACAACTTCCAGGGACTATGGGGACATGATTTACACGGTGAATAATTGGAAATAGGCCGAGGTTTCTTTATGACAATGAACACGGAGGTTAAGAATTGTTACAGTAGAGTCACAAATGATTCAGTATGCAAAATCCCACTCAACTGTATGGTTAAAAGTTGATCGTACTGTTGTGGAAACAATTCAAGACAGATGCCATTGAAAAAGACAAAAGCTGTCATGCATAACACATTTCTGGAGAAAAGGCACAGTCCCAATCTAAAGTTTAAAACTCATTGTAAAGTTTCAGTGATACACGGATGTAGAAACCATGAATAGGTGTATAAACAGAACAATAGACAAGAAAGAGCCTGTATGAACGCACAACATAGTTCATTGCTAATGACACAGTGCTTGAAAACTGCAACAGGATAGGCTGGGATATGAACTCAAAGGAAAGGAAAACTTTAAAATTTGAAATGTCCCAGACGGGCCAAGGTATAAAAGCCAAAAGATTCTCGAGAGTGAATGCTGAGGTCAGGTAAAGTGAACTGATAAGCAGAGAAGTGTGGACTGAGGGAAGCCA
>NW_004956311.1:4184-4997 GCF_000276665.1 Chinchilla lanigera
TTTGTGGTACTTGTACCTCTTTCCATCAGATCTGTAGATTGGGAGGGGCCACCCTATGCCAGGCCCACCACTCTGTTTGGGAAGCACTAAACATGGCTAATTTTATTGCATGTCTCTATTTGTTTTCCTGAGAAGCCACTTTGAAGATATCTGTATGTAACACAACAACCATTGTTAACTTCCTACCACTTTGTCTGTAACTCTGTATTACATTTATTGTTCTTATGCAGTTTTGTAAATGGATGTCTTTAAAATAAATTAAATTGTGACACTGAAAAAAATAAAAGCACAAACTGGCAACAGTCATATGCCAAATCTCACCCATAATTTATTAGGATCTCATTTATATCAGAGTTTTAAATTGATATTAGAAAGATTTCAAACCTTGGGGCCTCTGTGACAGGGTGAAATGACTTCCGTAAGAGAGAATCACAGGACAGAGGACAGAATGGAAGGCTATGGTTTGAGAGCACCTGTATCTTAGGTGAGAGCTCCATGTGGGGTACTTTTACACCAGCAGCAATACACATGCCCAACCCTACATTTGCACACCTATCACATTAACTCTGATGCTTCAGCACACTCGGCCTTCAGTAATCCATGAATTGAAGGAAGAATTTTTTGTTTTTTTCCGGTACCGGGAATCAAACTCACGACCTCCCACTTGCCAGGCAGGTGCTGTGCTGCTGAGCTAAATCCCCAGCCCAATAATCCATGAATTGTTTCCAACTTAATCTTCTGATCACCTGGCATAGTGTTACCTCAACCCCAGCTAGTAAGTCTTGGTGCTATCTTATGTCAGCCTGGTATCCC
>NW_004956312.1:0-5347 GCF_000276665.1 Chinchilla lanigera
GCGGGTGTAGCTCTCACACCCATAATCAATCAAACTCTAACAGCCTGCCCCATGACCGAATGAGGCTTTGGGGGTCACACAGACACAAACCATAACAAGGCCAAAGGTCAGTGATGGAATCTGGAAAGTCTGTGCCAGCGGGATGAAGGATCTGTGCTAGCAGGCTGAAGGAGCTACACTAGAGCCATGAAGCTATATGCAAAGTAAGAACCAGAGCTCCCCCGAAAAGTACCACAGCCATCCTCAGCAACAGTGAGGTTTCGAGCTCATCCAATGATCAGGAAAGCGGAGTTCCTATCAGGAAAGCCAATGCGATAAGCTCCTTCAGGAGACTGAGCTGTATACCTTTTTCCTCTCTGGAGCCAGGAAGCGATGCTCAGAGTGAGGACCAGAGCTCCCCCAAAGTGAACTGAAGCCATTCTCAGTGCCAACAAGGTCCCAAGCTCCTCGGAGGATGAAACCAGCCAAGTTCATCAGGAAAGCCAGCATGATGAGCTCCTGTAGCTTCCTACAGCTCCTACAGCTCCTTACAGCTTCTTTCTGCTTCCAACAGGCTTCCAACAGCTTTTACCAGCTCCCAACAGCTTTACTCTGCCCCAAACAGCCTTACTTCTTCTTCTCCAGGTCTGCCTCTTATGCTGCTGGCAACAGTCCTCAGGTGGGCCTCCCACACCCAGCACCATGCTTTCTCAGTTCAGTCGGGTGTTGTAAGTTGACCACCAGTTGTCAATCCACTACAATGGCTTTATAGCAAATCATGTACTGGTAAGAATTAACTTTGCTTTCAAAACTTATTTTTTTCTCATAAGTGAAATAAATCAGACCCACATGTGTAAACATCATATTGTCTCCCTGGTATAACAACCTGAAAGAGTAAGTAAAACTCAAAATGTACAATAGATGATAGGAAAGGGAAAGCAATTGCTTAAAGTGAGGAATGACTGGGATGAGGGAAAGAAGAAAAAAGAAAGAAGGAAGGCAAAATATAAATATATATATGAATAGCTGCAATAACTGTATTGCTCATTTTTTGTTGTTGTTGTTGTTTTTCTTCTGGTACCAGGAATAGAACTCACCACCTTGCACTTGCCAGGCAGGCGCTTTGCCGCTGAGCTAAATTCCTAGCCCCTGTATTGCTGATGTTGAAAGGAATAGTTAACGCTTAAAATTTTTTTTGTTCTGACCAATTTTGTGTGCTTATATCTGGTAATCTGAACAACTGATTTGATGGAACTACCATGGTGAACTCTTACCATCTTGTCTAGTGAAACTCTGTATTATCTCTAATGTTTCATCAATAATGATTTTCTTATTCTCTTTAATGGTTTGAACAATCTTCCATTCTTACATCTGGTAATCTGAGCAACATAGTTGAAGGTAACAATATGTAATATAACAACCAGTGTTAATTCATTTTATTTTGTCTTGAAACCCTGTTTTACCTCAAATGTTCTTGCTTTGGTTTGTTTATGTTTGTAATGCTGGTCTGCTGCTATTGTTCTTTTTTTTTTTCTCATGTACTACTCTCCTTAAAATAAAATTTTAAAAAAACTTATTTTTTGAGATATTCAAATTATTTATCTAGAGAACATTTGCATAAACACTCATTAATATTTATTTTAATTTCAGGAATGACTCATTCTAATCAGTAGGCAGCCCCATGAACTGATGCTGAAAAACAGCCATGAGCAAGCCTGACTGCAGGGCCCTGACTCCCGAGCTGGTTCCTCTTCTACCTTCTGTCTTTGATTCAGAAGTTGCGGACCTTGACTTTCAGCTCTGCTCTTAGCTGACCTGCCTCCCTGGAATATTTTGAGCCAGGATTGATTCTATTTCCACTGTTAAGTCTTACTTCTTGCAGGAGAATTATAGTAGTTTCTCCAATGTTCCTGATTTTTTTAAAATGATTTTTCCAACTGTTGGTATAAGCATTCACTTCCTGAGAAATGTCAGGAAGGAATTGCCACATGGAAACATTGTGCTCCACCATCAGAGGTTAAAATAGACTGCGTCTGAAGCAGTGGTCATTGTGGGTTAGAGAGCTGGAGGACCAGCGTTTCTCAGTCTGAGAAGATGGAGTTACCGAAGAGGCGGGTGAAGGATGCAGCGCCGGTCCGAGGTCGAAGGCCTGGAAGCTTACCACACAGTTGCTGGAGCAAGTCTGCACTGAAAGCCTAGAGAAACTCAAAACTAATGTCCAGAGAGGATTGCAAATACTGGATCCTTGCAAAGTGAGATCACTTTTTTCTTTCCCTTTCATTCCACCCAGGCTACATGCTTTTTGGTTGGTGCTGCCTTCACCCAGGGCGGGTCTTCCCCACTTACTTTGCTGACCTTCACACCAGATATCCTCAGACACACATGGAACTGTGCTTTAATAATCGTCAAAGATTTCTCAATCTGTTCAAGCCAATATATCATGATTAATTGCTACAGAGCACAAAGTTAGCATTGTTAACAGGTTCCAGAAAATGATGCTGATGTTGCTGGTCCAGACGCCAAATTCCGGGAACTGCTAGTCTAAGTAACGGAAACTCTGTTGTAGTCCTATAGTGACCATATTTCTTGCTTAGAAAAAGTAAATTTTAAAAATCACTATATTCATTACCAAGTTCTTATGTTTTATTTCCTACTATCTAACCTGTCCACTATAATTGACTCTCAGCAATGTTATTTCTGTCAGTTTACAACTGCCATTTCATCACAATATAATAATCTCCAGGGTGGAATCCTCACCTACAAATTCCTTACAAGCAGATTTTCATCCGCCCTAGATTAGATATGAAATATGCAGGCATATGTCAGTTCATATCACACTTTTAGCCACAGCCAGTGAGACCAGTGAGTCACCAACCAAGAACACAAGGCTAAGGACAGGCAGGCTGTACTTGAGGCTCCATGGGAAAGAAGCTAATGGAAACATACATTAAAGCTACTCTGTCTAAATCATTACAACAGGATGAACGCTGGACTTAGCAAGTCCTTTCTACCTACCTTTAAGTTACCTAAATAAAGAAATAATGTTTTTAGGTAGCAGAAGAACAGGTTAAACTACATACATTGAGAATACAGAGTCTATGAGACTGAATTTACGATGGAAAAACTACAGATAGAATTAATATAAAATATACAGATATTTATCAGTGCTTTTCATCTAAAAAAAAAACTACACAAATGTGAGATCAGTCAGAAATTAAATTTGAGAGTCATCCCATCTACCTTGATCTTTCTCATACACATGATTTGATAACTTTCACTAGGAAGAAACACATTCTTAAAGTGACAGAATCTGCCAGAATGAACTAGAGCTTTGATAAACATAGCAGCTTGGTGGTTACTATTGCTGTGAGTCAAATATTTCCGACTTTTCATGTTCTGACAGTGCTAGGATTGTACTTCCTGGTTCTCTTTTGTTGGATGGCCTGTCAGTTTTCCCTGGGGGAATAGACATATACAAACAGAGTAGTTTAAGATTATTTAATAAAAGTTTATTGCTAGGTTGTAGCAGATCTTACAGAACCCAATAAAAGCCAGTGCTAGCAACAGGAGAGTTATTATCCATGAGCCTGAAGTGACAAAGGCCAGAGGAGCGGTTGTGCAACTCGCAGAATTCAGATAAAGCGGCTGGAGAGGCAACTGCCTGGAAATACATTTGTGCTGTTGTTCATATTTGACAAAGAGGAAGAAAGAGACAGAGGGTTCCTTAATTACTCTTCTCATTGCTGAGACTAAACACCCAACACCCAAAGTTAAACCAGGAAAGGTTTATTTCAGCTCACAGTTGCAGAGAGTTCAGTCCGTAGTCAGCTGGGGCCATGGCAGGGCACATGGCAGAGGGGCAGGGTAGAGGAGAAGCAGTCTGTGACACGGCGGGCAGAAAGCAGCAAGCAGGAAGGCGGCAGAACCAGAAGCAGCAGCCAACCCCGCCTTTCCGGTTCAGAGGCTACCTGCCCTTTGGGCAGAGGCAGCCACACACAGAGTGGGTCACCCTTGAACCCAGCATCACACCCTAGACATGGCCATGTCTGAAAAATCCCACCTATGACAGCGTGAGGCTCTGCAGGGTGGAAGGGACCAACTAGACACAACACATAACAGAGAGGAAAAGTCTCGGGAAAGAATGAGCTAAATTACAAGTGGGAATTAAAGAAAACACAGTAAGTTGGAATTTTGGAGATACAGCCTCGTAAGAGGCAGATGATTCACACGGATGACTGCTGAGGGGTGAAACTGTAATAACTTTTGATAGACAAAGGCCAATTAGAATTATACCTTGAGGCAAGTTTCAGATTTGTGTATGGCTGCCGTATCATTGTAAAAATCTCAGAATGGATTAAAGACTCTTCGAGCAAAGGAACAAATGAGACGATGGTATCCAGGAAGTCTAGTCATTTGAACAACACGGCTCAGGAAAACAAGACTAAACACTTGAGTCACAGCCAAAGTCTGAAAAGGTTAAGTACTTGCAATTAAGCCAGAAGGAGAAAGAAGGGAGCGGAATATAAAATATAAAGAAAAGTAAGGAACCCAAGCAAGTATGACTAGGAAATAGCTTTGGGTATGTGTGGCTATTTGCACATGGAGGTGACCTACATAGGTAGGAAATCTGCAAGGTTGTAAAGAGAGTTTTACTGCCAAATAAACCCCAAGCTCGGACTGAAACTCATGCACTTCTCCAGAAAGTGACTGTAGTTATCCTGTCTTTGTTCTCCCACCATATTTTAGATATGAGGTTTGAAGGTAACATATTAGTTCACTGATCTGCAGACCAAAAGGGAGTTAGGCGCACACTCAATGTAGAGATTACTCTGTGTAACAGTCTGACAAAAGCACAAATAAACATCTGAGACACTGGGACGAGCTTGGTGCCAAGACTGAGCGGCATCTTGAATCCAATGCCTGGGGGGAGTGGGCAAGTCTGTAGTTTCGCAGGAGATGGAGGAGGTGAGTGTTTGGATGGATAGCGTGTTGAACTGCAACTTGCATTAATGAGAACTAGCAAAACATTTCTGGTCTCTTTCTTCCAGGCACTCAGAAACTTTTCAAGCATGGAATTCTGACTCTGGTTACATGATGAGATGTGACTAGTTCTGGTCAAACAGTTCTGAGACAGAAAATGACACATGAAGCTAGGTAACGTGATGCACATCTGTAATCCCAGCACTCTGGGAGGCTACAGTGTAATAGTAACTTTGAACCAAGCCAACCTAGTGACTAAATGAGACACTGTCTTAAAATTAAAAAATAAAGGCAGGGGCTACAGATATAGTTCAGTGCAGAGGCCTATGTTCAGTCTCTAGTACCATGAAGGAAAGGAAGGAAGGAAGGAAGGAAGGGAGGGAGGCAG
>NW_004956313.1:0-5294 GCF_000276665.1 Chinchilla lanigera
CCCCTCCCCCAGGCGCTGGCGCGGCTGAGGGCTCGGCGCCCCCGTTTGGCCGTCGCGGCGGAGATGGCGGCTCCTTCTCAGTTCGAGAACCTGAGAGCGGCAGTCGCCGCGAGGCTCCAGACGGCAGGGGCAGAGAAGAGGGGCTGCAGTGCGCGGGGTCACGCGGGCGCGGGGCTCTTCGGTGCCTCTGCCTCCCCCTCCCCGGCCTTCCAGCCCTGCCGCTCGCTGGGTTCTGTTCCCCTGCCCGGAGACCCGCCGCGCGGAGCCCGGGCCGCTTCGCTCACTTATCTAGTGGAGAAAGAGCTCTTCCCGCGCCTCCGGTGCCAGTCCTACAGTGGGTGGCGTCAGCGGGGCAGCTGACATCTGATGTGGCAGCACACAGGTGACTTTTTAGCTCTGAGCAGGGTGTGCTTGCACCTGGCTGCGACCGCAGCAAGTGGCCGCACCTGTCCGCCCACCTCCTGTGGCCCGGTGCAGCCCATTTCTGATTTGTGGCAGTCTGTTCTAGCACCGCAGCAGGACTTCACAATGAAGTTCCTCCTCCCTGCTTGGAACCACTGCGCCGCGTTTTTCTGCACACATCCCCGGCCAGCTGGATGGACTTCGCCTCCTGGGATGGCGCATGTGTGTATATTCGAAGATCTGCTGCACCTGAGGACCTGCTCTGCCAGCCAGATCCTAGGCCTGCTGCGGGTGGGGACTGAGGCCCAAGCGGTGGGCTCGTGGGCTGCTGCCCACCCGCAGGCCCCAGTGAGCTAGGTGCGTGCCGGGGACTTCTACGCGAAGGTTCTCCGGGCGAGTGGATGCCCGGCATGGCCCAGGCCTCAGAAGCACCGCGATAACCAGAAGCAAACGCCAAGCAGTGTTGTGCCCACTTCCTGGCCAGGTTCCAGGGTGGGCTGTACAGCGGCCCCTGAAGCTGCTCAAGGCCAGCCAGACCCTTCCTCTAGGGCCCTGCTTGCTCTCTCTTCTCAGTCTGCGTTTGCCTGCTTTGTGTCCACGAAACCAAGCCCTCTTACTGGTCCTGAGCCTTCATTTGAGTCTCTTAGGTGGTCCAATAGTTCTGTCCCTTCGCAGAGCCGCTCCTCTGGTTATTTTTTCTCTGGGTAGCTTCAGCGAGCACAGTGATGCGGCATGAAAGGATGAAAGGAAGAGCGAAGACTCCGGGATCAGAGTGCCGCTTCTCCCTTAAGGAATACCCGTGAAGAACGAGGGCCCAGGACCTCGTCATTGTCAATATTATGTACAGCTAATGTTAACTGATGAGTTACAATGCCGTAGGCCCTGTGTTTAGTGCTTTTTGTTATTTTATTTTATTATTTTTTTTGGTCTTTTTGAGACGGTCTCGCTGTGCAGTTCAGGCTGGCCTTGAGCTCCCTTTGTAGCCCAGGCTGGTCTCGAACTCGCAACGATCCTCCTGTCTCAGCCTTCCGAGTGCTGGGATTACAGGCATATGCCACCACGCCCAGCGCTTTCTGTTATTTCACCTAATCCTCACAGCATCAGAGAAAGATCCGGAGGAGACCAGCTGAGGGAAAAACCATCGTGTTGTCTTTGCAAATTACTGTGAATGAAGAGATGATGCGCTCAAAACACGTGCCTCATTGATTTTAGGGTTACCACAAGACGCTCACTTAGAATTTTCCTGTGGCGATTTATCTTTAGAGCGGCTTTCAACAAAGCGTTATTTTGGAAGTCTGATCACTACTCACGTCCCCGGAATAAAAGCAAAGAGTTAGATAATTACATTTGAGAGTACCGTGGAGTATAATAGAGGGTCGCTACTTCCGTCAGGACATTAGGAAAAAAGATGGCGGTGGCTGAGTAGGGGGCGCGGCGTCATTCGAGCCCCCGCCTGCCCTGGGGATGTGGGGCAGCGGGGCCAGCCCACGCCACGTAGGAAGCTCCGCCCCCGAGACAACCTCACGGAGCATGCGCTACCCAACAGTACTCTAATTGGCCGATCGGCACGCCTCGACGCACACTCTGATTGGTGGTTCCGGACCGGGAGGTCTGCTTCTACCCAGTCCTCCAAGCTTCGCGGCCAGCCGGCAGTTCCGGGGAGTTACGCGGGCAGGGTGGCTTTGATTGCAGCCTGGCACTCCAACTACGCTCGCGTCCGCTGTACATGTCTTCACCTCAGTCGAACATGTTCTCCAGGGACCAAGTGAGGCGAGTTCTGCAGAGGGTGCCCGGGAAGCAGCGACTTGGCGTCTACAGGTTCCTGCCCTTCTTTTTTGTCCTGGGAGGAACGATGGAGTGGATCATGATTAAAGTGCGCGTGGGCCAGGAGACATTCTGTAAGTGGGGGTGCAGCAGCCTCCGTTTCCCTTCAGGAAGGTACGAGGCGGCAGGGACCTTAGGGGCTGTTAGATAGCAGACTGCTCAGTCTTCGCAGCACCGAGCTGCGTTTTTACCCTTGTTGGAAGGGCAAGTGTGGTTCCATTCCTTGCCAGCTTTGGGGCAACACCGGCTGGAGGCCCGTTCCTTTTTTGTACGCCTAGTACACTGACGTCCAGTGTATAACTTTCTCTGCAATGTGAGGGGAGGGCACGTTTCCTTCAGTGAAGCCACCCTCCTGCCTCTCAAGCCTTTTACCCTTGCCAGTGACATTGCCTGGGCCTAAGAACAGGACTGCGCTCAGCAACAGAATGAAGGTGGATCCCGAGGATTCGTGGAAATCCCTGCTGTACAGCCTATCCTCTCAGCACTCTAGCCCAACCCTTGGAAGGAGCTGTCTGGTCGCTCAGCTGATTACCACTGTCTTTGCAGGCCGGCCATTTGCACCAGGTCTTTGGCCTGGAGTCAGATGCTCAACATTGTGAAAAGAATGTCTGGCATTCATTTGCAGGCCAAGTCCCTCTTTAAGAAAGAGTTCTCCAAGCATTAGGTCATTTCTGCTTTGCCTCTCTCCTGAAACACTATCGCTTGTGAATTGGGAACTTTCATTTGTAGTGTTTCCGTCTGTTACACGTTCATCCATGTTTAATGACAACCCAGGAGTTCTGATGGACAAAGCAGAGAAGGTCTTCCACTCTGGCAGAGCTAATTGGGAAGCCAGATCATAGGAGTTATCTTTGCCAGGCGTGGTGGTGCACTTGTAATCCCAGCACTCGGAAGCTGAGGCAGGAGGATCGTTGCGAGTTCGAGGCCAGCCTGGGCTACAAAGTGAGTTCAAGACCAGCCTGAACTGCATAATGAGACCCTGTCTCAAAAAGACAAAAAAAAAAAAAAAAGTTATCTTTGGGGCCAGGGTTGTAGCTCAGTAGTAGAGCACTTGCCTAGCATGCAAAAGGCCCTGGGTTCAGTCACCTCACTGGGGAAAAAAAAAACCAAACCCAAAAAACTATTAAGTGATGTGGGGTGAAATTCGAGGATAACTGGAGTTCTAGGCGGGGGATTACCATGTCAGATAGGCTCTAAAACTCAGCTAGGGGGATATGTGTGCGTGTGTTTTCATGGTAGTGTAAGAGGAGGCCTGAACATCTTAGGTGTATGCTGTTTGACAGAAGCAGATGAAGGGTGAAATAGCTACAAAGATGTCTAGGCAGAGCCACAAAGGCACCGAGATATATATTCCTTGGGAGCCAGGGATATAGCTCAGCGGCAAAAACACCTGTCTGACATATATATTCCTTGGGCTATTTTCCTGGAACCAGGAATTATAGCCAAGGATTGGAAGGTTTGAGAATGTCTTTGTGGAGAGATTGGTAGAACACTTAGGTTGAGGTGGTGGCCTGGCTGAGGCTAGGGAAGAGATACCAAGAAACGAGCAAAGGTGAGACTGTCTAGGATAAGTGCTAACAAAGTTTGGTGATTGAGGGCACTCAAAGAATGGAGTTTACAGGCTTCTGGTGGGACATCTGGGGCAGGGGTGGTACTTCTCTTGCAGGTACAGAACACAGGTAGGGTGATACTAGCCTTCATTTAGAATGGGCTCAGGTGGAGATGGTTATACAGATCTATGCCCAAGGAGGTACATCTGGGCCAGAAATCTGGAAGTGTGGACCAATCACAGGCAAACTGTGATGAGAGTGTCAAGTCCCAGTATGTTTAGGTTGGCCTGGAATGGCCAGAGACAGAGGGATACCAGGTTGTTGTCACAGAAGACAGGTTAAAGAAGTGTGGCTTTGTGAAGGGAAAATAATCCCCAGCCTTAGGGACTGGAGGATATACACCTGCTGATCAGAAAGGCGAGGATGGAGAGAGGCTGGACACCTGGACCCTTGGGAAAGTGAATGGGGTCAGTATCTGATAGGAGAACCTGCCCTTGGAAGTTAAATAGCCTTGGAGGGGCCCACTTTTTTTCCTTCTCTTTTGCAGTACAGTACTGGGGATTGAACTCAGGGCCTTTACACTTAGCTACATCCTCAGCCTTTTTTTTTTTTTTTTATTTTATCAAAAACAGGTTCACCCATGTCGTACTTGTTTTTTTTTTTTGTCTTTTTGAGACAGGGTCTCTCTCATTATGCAGTTCAGGCCAGCCTTGAGCCTACTTTGTAGCCCAGGCTGGCCTTGAACTTGCAATGATCTTCCTGCCTCAGCCTCCCGAGTGCTGGGACAGGTGTGTGTCACCACGCCCGGCCCTCAGCCTTTTTTTGAAAGTGGTTCTCACTGCTAATGCCCAGGCTGGACTCCAGGGTTTTTGTTTGTTTTTTGTTTTTCTTCCGGTACCAGGAATTGAGCTCACGACCTTGCGCTTGCCAGGCAGGCGCTTTGCCCCTGAGCTAAATCCCCAGCCCCTGGACTCCAGGTTTTGATTCTCCTGCTTCAGCCTCTGAGTGCTGGGATTAGAGGTGTGTGCCACATTGCCCAGATAGAGGGCAGTTTTTAGTTAAGGATGATTGTAGAGAGCAGATTAGAAACTGTCAGAAGAAGGAAGTGAGGGAAGTCTTAAAAGACTAAGATGTACCAGGACTGGATCTTCTCTTTGAGGGACATGATATCTATACCCTGCTATTTAAGTCTAAAACTCCATGAACACAGTTCTCACTTAAGTTGTTTTGTTTCAAAGTTTATTTTGGTATTGAGTTAAACAACGCTGAGATTCAGAAATAGGTGACAGACTTATACTACTGGTGGAATTACTCACTTTTAGTTTCTTAAAAATCTAAGTAAAATTTTTGTTTGATACAGATGATGTCTACCGTAGAAAAGCCTCAGAAAGGCAGTATCAGAGAAGGCTGGAAGATGCATCAGAAGCTGAACTTCAGCAGTCAATAAAGTGAACATGAATTGTACTACTGGTTTTAGTTCCTTTAAAAATGTACTCCTCAGAACTCACTTCACAGTTT
>NW_004956314.1:0-5362 GCF_000276665.1 Chinchilla lanigera
ATTAAAAGCATCATACCACAGCAACATACACATACCCATGTTGATAGTGGCACAGTTTGTAATAGCTAAATCTTGGGAGCAGCCCAAATGCCCACCAACCAATGAATGAACACATTCAAAAGATGTGTTCTTAAAAGTATAATGAAGGACTACTCAGCCATAAAGAAAGATAAAATTGAGACATTTATTCAAAAATCATCTTGAGACCATAATCATAGGGAAATAGGGCCAGGGATATAGCACAGTGCTATAAGCGCATGCCTGGCAAGTGCAAGGTCCTGAGTTCAACTCCTGGTACCACAAAAAAATTACATAAATGAAAAGAAGTGCTTGTAACACAATCATAGGGAAATAAACTCAGACACACATGTGTAAATATCACATTATCTCTCTGGTGTGAGAAACTGACAATGTAAATAAGAACACCAATGTACAGTAGACATTGTGAAAAAGGAAGAAACTGTTCAAAAGGAAACGGGGCAACAGGGAGAGGAGAGGGGAGAAGGGAGAGGGGAGGAAAGGAAGGGAATGGAAAAAATGAGAAAAGAAGGGTAAAAGGAAAACCGAGCTTTGTGAGACCAGGGAGGGGAAGGGGCTTTGAAAAGAAGGGATGGCAATGGGGCTGGGGGAAGAGGAATCAAGATATATCACGTACAGACACAAATTGTACGAATCAACTTAAATTTTAACAAAAAAAATCAACCGAGCTTAGGCTTTCATGAAAGCAGAGTTCCCTTCTAAGAGCAGCTCCTTCCCACGCGCCTGTGCTGGAGCAGGTTGGCACAGTCGCTGAACGCGCGACGGATGCTCTCGCTGTCCATAGCACACGTGAACTGAGGGTAGCAGGGGCGGTCCTCGCCGCCACAAGCAAGGCTGACGCTCAGAAACTTGTCGCGGATGAAGTACTTGGCCCGGGTCACGCGTGGGTCCTCTCCGGGCTCGGGACTCGCGTCAGCAGGAGTCGCGTAGTGAGCAAACTCCGGAAAGTGGTCCTCAATCTTCGATTTGCCGGCAAGGACCTTCTCAGCCAGCAGATCCTGCTTGTTGAGGAACAGCAGCACGGGGCAGGAGCCGGGGCACCTGCTGCAGAGGACCCTGAAGGAGTTCAGCGCCTCCTGCAGCCTGTTGGTCTGCCTGAAGCTCTGGTCGTAGCTGCTGCTGTCCACCACGAAGACCACGGCAGACAAGTCGTCCAGGCACTCGGCCCACACACGGCGGATGTAGTAGAGCCCGTCGGGGTAGAACATGTGGAAGCTGACTTCGTCCACTTGGAACTTGGTCTCGAGGAGGCCAGGGACGTGGACGCGGCAGCGAAGGAGATCCTGGCAGCTCGGCTCGTAGTGGGGCTGCGCGATGGCGTCAATCCTGTCCAGAAAGTAGCGCGAGCAGTCGATCAGCCCGCACTGCGCGCCGCGCTCGTAGCAGGCGCGCACGCCCGCGTCCTCCCACAGCGCCCGGGCGTGCGCGAAGAACTCGGGCGGGAAGCCGAAGTCCCGCGCGCCTCTCGCGCTCAGGACGTAGTCCACGCTGAGCTGGTTCTCGGGCTCGGCCAGCGCGGCGGCGCGGGGCGGCAGGCTGCTCATTGCCGCCAGCACGGTTTCGATCGCGTCCTTCAGGCTGTTTCTGATGTTCTGCACTTGCGCGGCCCGCTCCCGCTCCCCGTCGAACCCCTTCCCGTGCAGCATCTTCGCCTGCTTGAACACGGTGCTTTTGCCGGCCTCGTCCTGGCCCAGCAGCAGCAGGCGGTGCGTGGCGTGGTAGACGCGCTCGTCCTCCTTCAGCCGTCTGTGGATCTTCCTGCTGGCCTCGTGCTGCGCCTTCTCCGCGCTCTCGCGAGGCTCTCTCACGCAGCTCCCGAGCGAGCTCATGGCGAGGCAGCCGGCCGGGCCGGGGCGCGCAGGTCGGGACGCGAGGGGGCCGCGCTGTGGGCCGAGCTGACCGCGCCGCCGGGCGGAGAGCAGGACGCCTGCAGCTGCTCGCCCGCTCCTGTGCCTCCTGGTGCCTGAGCCGGGGGTGGTCACTCCGACACCTTTGGGTCCTGGCTGGCGGAGGCCGCGATGGGTATAAAAGGGAGAGGTGGGTGGAGCAGAGGGCGGACGAGGGGCGAGGCGTGTGTCCTCCTTCCCCCCGGGCGGTTTCGGAATGGAGGCTCTCAGACTACGCCCAGCCCCGACCGGGAAGTGCTGGAAGCCTCCCCGCCCCTTGATGCGATGCGCGCCCCAGGGAGAAGAAGACCGCAGTGATGACACCCCCCACCCCGCACTGGAAGCAAATGCTCCAGCCCCGGACCATCCCTTCGCCTTTTTTTTTTTTGTTTTGAGACAAGGTCTGGCCAGGTAGCTCAGGCTGACCTTGAACTCACTGTGTAACCCTGCTTGGCCTGGATCTCTAGGAATCCTCCTGCCCCAGTCTCCCAAGTCCTTTGCCCGTTTTTAGTTAAGCCATTCTCGTGAGGTCTCGTTTTTCTGTCCATCTGTAAATATTTTGAGGGCTGTTGACTTGTACTGACTTAAATTCCTGTATTTTGAACGTTAATGCCTATCGAACAGTAGATGATTTGCCAGTGCTTCTTCTCTCATGGTGAGAGCTGCCTTTTCATTCAGTTGTTTCCTTCGCTGAGTGGAAAGTTTTTATTTTGATGCAGTGCCACGTGTTTCCTTTTACTTTTGCTGCTTGCCCGTGCTTTGGTGTCACAACCAAAACCCTGTTGCCAAGTCCAGTGTTGAGGGAGGGTTCCCACTGTTTTCTGCCAGGTGTTTTAAGGTTTGGGGCCTAAGGATGTTCCAGGTTTTAATCCACTTCGGGTTGATTTTTGGGTATGGTGTAACATAAAGATCCAATTCATTTTTGTTTTTTCTACGTGTATATCCAGTTTTACCAACACCATTTCTTGAAAAGATCATCCTTCTCCCATTGTGTATTGTTGGTGCCTTGACCAAGGATTAGTTGTTCAGATAAGAGTGGGTTTATTTCTGGGATGGTTGTTCTGTTGCACTGATCAGTGTGTGTCTTCTTATGCAGCATGATAATGTTTTGATTGCAGAAGCTTTGTAATGCAGTTTAAAATCGGGAGTGTTAGACCTCCAGCTTTATTCTTGCTCAGCATTCCTTCAGCTATTTGAAATCTTCAGTGGTTCCATGCAAATCTTACAGCTTTCATGTTTTCACGTAGAAAATGCTATTGGAAGGTTGAGAAATTGCACTGAACCTGCAGACTCTTTCGGCTTGTATGGGTATTTTGACAACACTGATTCTTCTGATCTGTGAATGTGGACAGCTGTTTATGTTTTGTTTTATTTTTTTTTTTTTTCTTTTGGTTTTTCTCCGGTACCAGGAACCGAACTCACGACCTTGCGCTTGCCAGGCAGGTGCTTTTGCCGCTGAGCTAAATCCCCAGCCCCCTGTTTATGTTTTGGATCTCACTGTTTTTAGCGTGCACATCTTTTCAATTCTTGGTTATGTTTATTCCTAAGAAGTTTTTCTTTTTGATGCTGTACTAAGTGGGATTTTCTTTAATGGCTTTTGGATGGTACATTGTTAGCGTGTAGCAGTGCAGCTAGTTTTTGTATGTTGATTTGTATCCTGCAGCTTTACTGACATTGTTTGCTAGTTACGTTTCTCAGTACAGTCTCTAGGGTTTTCTGTGTATAAGATCATGTTATCTGCAAACAGAAGTAACTTTCCTTACTTCTTTCTGGTGTAGAGGCCTCGTATCTCTTCTTCCCGTCTACTTTTTCTGACTAGGGCTGTCAGTACCCTACGCTGACTAGCAGTGGTGTACTAGTCCGTTTCCCGTGGCTGGAACAAGATCCCCGACATGCACAGTTTAAGCAGGCTCACAGTTCCAGACCACTCGGTTAGCTGGTTCTGGCACATACGGTACGGCCAAAGGGCCTGACAGGGCAAAGCTGCTGAACCCAGGGCAGCCAGGAACCAGAGAGTGGGAGAAGGAAGTTGGAGAGGCACACAAGAATGTATGCACTCTCTCACTTCATCACCCCTGGGACCCTCCTTCTCTAGTCTGACCCCGCCTTCCAAAGCACAGGAGGTTTGAACTGAAGGGCCTAGAAGATAGCTCAGCAGCACAGTGCCTGCCTGGCAAGCATGAGGCCCTGAGTTTGATTCCCAGTACCTAAACAAACACAAAAACAGTTTCAACTGAACTACACTAGGCTTAGGTATGAGTGCATTTTGTATTTTTAGGTGGTTTGCCCTGAAGTGAATTGCTGTGGCATAGACAATTTTCTTCTAGCCTTCTAGATAATGGCTAATTGCTTCCCAAAATGATTGCATCAGTTCACTCTCTGAGGAGTGCTTCCATCCTTATGTTACATCACATCGTATGAATTTGGGTCTGCTAATTTTGTATCTTTGTTGGGAAATAGAGGAAAACTGCCTCTCAGTGCCCTAAAGGAAAAAGAAAAGAGTTGAAATCGCATGGCAGTCAGTCATCTTAGATGAGAGTGAGAGAAGTAAGTCATCTATTTCATCATGTAAAACAACAGCTAGTTCATTTTTTGGCATTTAACTTTATTTATTTATTTTTTTTTGGGTTTTTCTCCTGTACCGGGAACCGAACTCACGACCTTGCGCTTGCCAGGCAGGCGCTTTGCACTGAGCTAAATCCCCAGCCCCATGGCATTTAACTTTAAACAGACTATTTGTTTACTATTTCTGCACTCCTTCAACATGAACTTTTGTGTTCTGAACTTTTCACTTCCTGTCTTATAAAATGAATCTGCTCATTAATTTGGAGCTTGTCAAAGAAATAGACTCTTAATCTTTGGCCAAAAATGCTTGCAAGCAATTTTTAGAAATTCTATTTGCTGCTTTTAAAAAGTAGTCTATTCCAAACGCACATGGATTTTATTGATCGTTGTAATAATTTTTTTCTTTAACCATGTAATGTTTCTGGCTGACCTCAGTACTTAAAATGACTGCCTGCATTCTTCTCACTGTTCTGGGAGAACTGCAAATTAACTTTGGAGGTTCAGGTAACTGGGTATCTGGCCCGCTTTTTGTTGTAATTGCTGTCCTACGATGCACGTGATGGAGGAGATATATAAACTCCGAACCTGTCAGATATCAGACCTGTGAAGTTCGTGTCCCTTGAAATCAAAGAATGAATTCCGAGGGACAAAGGAGGTTAAGAGTAGGGCAGGTTTTTGGAGAGATAGGTCCTGAGAGACAGGAGGGGTCCCAAGTGGGTTGCCACAGAGGCCCTTTGTCAGGGGTGCTCATACAGTAAAGTCGCCATGCGGGTGCAGCATGGGTCAAACTGCAGTGAACCCACAGGCTTCCAAGTATAGCCACTTAGCTAGTGGTGAGCCTGTTGGGAAGTGGGACGTGTAGCAAGGGTATA
>NW_004956315.1:0-1682 GCF_000276665.1 Chinchilla lanigera
CCATAATGAAGGATATGATTAGTGAATCTAGAGATGATTTATTTAAAAAGAGCTTATGAAAATTACAGAAACCATGAATGACCAACATAGGAAAGAAATGGAATCCATGAAACAGATTCAATCAGATACTCAGGGGGTTAAAAATTCTATAAAGTTTATATACAGCAGAATAAACAAATGTGAGTACAGAGTTTCAGATTTAGGAGACAAGATTGTGGTTAGTGTTCATAAGCAGTAAGATTTCTTAAAAATAGCAAGGGACCACCAAAAAATCAATACAACAACTGTTAGATGATACAAAAAAAGAATAACATGAGACAGATCCAAATCAATGAAAAAGCAGGCAATAGTACAAATGACAAAATCTTTATATCAGTAATGGCATAATCTTTACAAAATCTTTACATAAGTAATGGCAGAAAATTTCCCAAGCATGGAAAAATAATTTGGCATACAGTTAAGTGAAGTACGTAGAACTCCAAACAATATGTAGAACTTCAAACATGATTTGAAAATCTACATCAAGGCATATAATAGTCAGGATTCCAGAAACTGAACACAAGAACAGAATATTAAAAGCTGTCAGAGAAAATAAACATCACTTGCGAAGGAAGGCCCACCAGAATTATATCAGACTACTTGAAACAAACCCTTTAATCTGTAAGAGCATAAAATATTTCAAGTCCTAAAAGAAAACAACCATCAACCCAGATTAATGTACTCTGTAAAACTATCTTTCAAAATTGATAGAGAAATAAGATACTTCAGTAACAAAGAACACGAGAAAAATTCATCACCACCAACCAGCAGCCCAAAATGTTTCAAAGGACACACTAGAAAGAAATAACAAAGACTGCACTTGCACAAAACCCAGCAGAATGAACCCACTGTGCCAAAAATTGAACAGAGGAGAAAGATGGTGATCTAGTAATAGGAAAATAACATGACAAGCATACACATCAGTTATAACCATCCATGTAAATGGTCTCGATTCAAAAATTTAAAAAACCTCCCAGCAGAATGTATCAAGAAAAAAGATCCAACAGTATGCCACATAAAAGAAATACAATTAACTCAAAAAGAAATTCATAGACTAAAAGTCAAGGGATGGAAAATAATAGTCCATGGGTGAGCAACCCAGAAAAAAAAAACAGGGGTAGTTTTTCTATTTGCAGACAAAGTAGGTTTCAAGCCAAAACTGATCAAAATAAGACAAAGAAGGTCACTTAATCCTTGTTATGGGAGCAATCCAGGAGGGAGAGGTAACAATCATAAATATATATGCACCAAATACCAGCACATCCAACTATATAAAACAAACACTAATAGGCACAAAAATCAAATAAGCACTAAAACAATGGTAATGGGGACCTGAATACCCCTGCTGCCACAAATAAACTGACCAGAAAAATATCAACAAAAAATATCAGGACTGAAATAAATTTCTGAACAAATGGACTTAGTAGATGTCTATAGAAGGTTCCACACCAGAACATAAAAATACACATTCTTCTCAGCTGAATGTGGGATATTCTTCAAAACAGACCACACGTTAGCTCATAGAACATGCTTAAATAAATGAAAAGAGGGCTGGGGATTTAGCTCAGCGGCAAAAGCGCCTGCCTGGCAAGTGCAAGGTCGTGAGTTCGGTTCCCGGTACTGGAGAAAAACCAAAAAAAAAT
>NW_004956315.1:2417-3646 GCF_000276665.1 Chinchilla lanigera
GGTTTCAGTACATAATCAGCTGGCTCCAAGGCAGGATGGCACATGGCAGTTCATGGCAGCAGAAGACAGCAAAAACAAGAAAAGAAAGTGAGACAAGACTCTGTTTCTTATATTGTATTCAGTCTACTGGAGTTAGGACAGTGCCATTCCAATCAGTGAACTAATCCAGCAATCATCAACCCTTAATTCCAGCACCTTTAATCCCAGCACTGTACTACAAATCAATCACACACTCTAGATTTAGCCAACTCTGAAAAAAAAAACATATGACTGCATGAGGTTTGGGGGGAAAATCTAGACACAAACAATAACATTCTGCCCCTAGCCCCCAAAGACTCATGCACATCCATTTATGCAAAAATCACCTAGCCCATCTTCAAGAGTTGTCAAAGTCCTAATAGTTTCAGCATTGCTGAAAAGTCCAAACCAAAAGTCTCTTCTGAAATTTAAGGCAAACTCTTAGCTGTAAGCCCTTGTATAAATGAAAAGAAAGTTAAACACTTCCAAGATTCAATGGCACAAAATAGATATTTCCATTCCAAAAGTTACAAATGGGGGATACAAAGGAATGGGACCAAAACAAGTCCAAAATCCAGCAGGGCAAACATTAAGTCCTGTAGTTCCATGTGCAGCATCTGCAGAAACCTGAAGCAAGATATGAATTCTAAAGAGCTTGGGAGGCTCCATCCATATAGCATTTCTAGTGGTTCTATCTCCCATGGCTTAAATCTTTGGCTGACTCTGCTCCCTCACCCCTTGCAGTTTTCTTCAGATGATCCACATTCTTGGCTTCTCCAAACCTCTGGGCTCTCCACTGCACCTTAGGCTTCACACTCACAGCTTCACACACTTCCCTCTCAGGGACACATCAAAGGCCTTCCCGGCCTTCTGCAATTTGAGCAGAAGCCTTCCTTACCCCACAACTATTCCATTCTGCATGCATCTAAAGCCAGAGCCATGTGGATGATGCCAAGGTCTGCTGCCAGCAGGAGCAATAGCCAGACTTCCCCCTCTCTTGTCTGTAGGGCTTGAGTGTGTGGATCACTGAGCACTCTGAATCTAATTCTGAGGAACAAATTCCTAGGTCACCACCATCCTGGAACATAGTGCAGTGCCACCATTCTAGAACATGGTTCTCTGTGGCTTTCTTCTCAAAACAAAGTCTTTCACTTTTGCAATTTTGAGGCTGCAAAGGGTGAAGTCCTGCTGCTTCTTATGATGTTTTCCAG
>NW_004956315.1:4166-5254 GCF_000276665.1 Chinchilla lanigera
ATTTCTCTGGTACCAAATTCTGTCTTAGTTACTTTTCTTGTTGCTGAGACAAAATACCCAACACCTAAAGTTATAGGGGGAAAGGTTTATTTAGCTCACAGTTTGTAAAGGTTTCAGTCTATAATTGGCTGGCTCTGAGGCAGGGTGGCACATGGCAGAGGGGCAACAGTTCTTGGTGCCAGAAGTTAGTAAAAAGGAACAAGAGAGCAAGAAAACACTCTTTCTGTCCCTTATATTGTATCCAGTCTCCCGGTATCAGGCAGGTGCCAGTCCAATCAGCGGACTGATCCAGCAATCATCCACTATTAATCCCAGCACCCTTAATCCCAGCATGGCACTACAAAACAATCACATGCTCTAGATTAAGCTTCTGAGGGACATCTGAATACAAACCATGACACCTACCAACAAAGAAAGGCCCAAGTTCTCATAGGTTCACTGCTGAATTCCCCAAGAATTTACTAAGATCACCACTCCTCAGACTTTTTAAAGAAATTAAAAGGGAAACAATGCTCCCAAACTCAATCCTCCAAGCAAGCATTAACCTGATGCCAAAATCAGAGAAGTATCCAACCAAAAAAAGAACTACAGGCCAATTTCAGTTATGAACATAGATGAAAAAATCCTCAGCAAGATACCAGCATACAAATGCAGCAAATCATCAAAAAGATGATACATCGCAACCTAGTAGGATTCATCCCAGGGATCGGGGATGTTTCAAAGTATGCAAATAAGTCAAGGTAATACACCATATTAAAAGTACTAAGGACAAAAACCACATGATCATCTCAATAAATGCAGAAAAAGCATTGGACAAAGTTCAATATGCATTCATGATAATATCCTACAGAAAATTGGAAAAGATGGCCTTTATCTCAATCTGATAAAAGTCATCTATGACAAACCAATAGTTAACATCATACTAATTGGACAAAAATTGAAAGCTTTCATACTAAAATCAAGAACAAGAAACTGATGTCCACTGTCACCACTCTTATTCATTATAATTCTGGAAACATTAGTCAGAGCCATTAGACAAGAGAAAGAAATAAAAGTAATAAGTATAGGTAAGGAAGAAGATAAATTAT
>NW_004956316.1:0-5349 GCF_000276665.1 Chinchilla lanigera
CCCCCCCCCCCCCCCGTACTGGGAATCAAACTCACGACCTTGCGCTTGCTAGGCAGGCGCTGTGCCGCTGAGCTAAATCCCCAGTCCCGGGACTGTGTGTTTTCCATGGGTTCGTGGGGCCAGAAGCGCTGTTAGTGGCAGCCCCCATGCTGTGCCCGTGAGGGAAAGGGCTGGGCGGCTGGGAGGGCTTGTGAACCCGAGGGCGTTCCCAGCCTCCAAGACGCTGAGTTGTGAACCCAGAAGCTCAGCCTTGGAGTGAGGGACAGGCGCCAGCTCATCTCGTGGAGGTGCAGGGCCCGTGCCACCTGCGGCTTCCTGTGGCTCCCGAGTGTCCAGGGCGACTCCCTGCCGGGGGTCGGAGGGAAAATGCCCACTCCGTGCCCCAGGCACGCACACAGTCACACAGGCTGGGACCCAGGTCGGGTGAGAAAAGCTCTTGCTGGTTTATTTACAAAGGCCAAGGCCAGAAGAGCAGCAGTGACACTCTTCTGGGGCGGGGACGTGGGGTCCAGCCACCCTGACTCAGCGTCTTTGGCCTGGCCGGACCCCTGCCGCGTCACAGCGACACCAGCCACTCTAGTTGATGGCGTACACCTTGGGGGAATCATAGTGGGCTTGGGTCATGTAGTTCTTGTCCTGCAGGGGCCACCAGCGGTCAGGGTGGTAGGTGGCCCGGTAGGCGTGGCGCTCTTGCCGGACGCAGCTGAACAGCGCCAGGCTCCGGTCTGTGGCCTTCGAGGGCAGGCACAGCCGCAGCTTGTCCAGCAGGTGCCCTGGCCAGAAGGCGTTGGGGTGGGTTCGCTGGATACCCCCGCGTCTCCTCGCCTTCAGCTTCCTGGAAAAGAAAGACATGAGAAGTTGTCACCTGGACAGGGCAGGTCCGGCTCCTCGGGGTACAATGGGCACCTGTGACCCATGGGCAGTGAGTATGGGATGCAACGCGGGCTTCAGGACCACCTCCCCGGCCAGGACCCAGGGCCTTGGGGGCGCGGGCCTGACCCGGCAGCTGTCTCTGAACCCCGGCCCCAGGGTGTCACTGTGCCAGGCCGCGCTCACCTGGAGCCACAGTCTCCCCGTGGAGAGGCCAGAGGATATCATGGGGTCCGCCTGATTCACACCTACACCAAGTTCGTCCCTCTGCTGTTCGGGCCCTCAGCCCCACCCCCACCCCGCCTGTGTGGGCCCCCCATCCTGACGCTGCTGCCAACCTGGTGACCTCCTGGGCTTCTTTAGAGGGCGTCCTCCTGCTGTCCTGTGGGGCCTTCCTGATGGGAAGCAAGAGGGGTGCTGTTAGGAGCGGGCTGGGGTGCGGAGCCCCGGAAGCAGAGTTTCTTCTCCCAGGGGGCGCTGGAGAGAGCGCAGCAGCGGGTGGCAGCCGCGGAGTCCGGGGCCCTGCCTGCCCTGCGGCCGAGCCCACAGCTGGCCTCGCAGGCTCTTTGCTTTCCTCTGTGTCTCTCAGGTGGAACCCGCGCCTCCAGGCACCAGGCAGGTGCTGCCCAGCTGCGTCCCAGCCTCACCTCGGCCTCTCTGTGCCCTGCTCTCTGTCCTCCTCCGCCGGACACGGTCCTGTCCTGCACCCGCCCATCTCCTGGCTCATGGGAACCCAAGCCAGGAACCATGGCAGAAAGTGGTCACATGGGGACAGAAGTCCTCGAGCCGCCACTGCTGGGCACCCACCCAGCTCTGCCAGCCCGGGCCAGCACAGGGACATAACCAGCCCTCGCCGTGCAATGTCACAGGGACCTGGCAGGAAGGTGCTTGGTGTCTCTGGCTACATTTTACATCTGCCTCCCTTAGTACCTTTAGTTCTTCTCTTTTTTCTTTTGGTTCTTTTCTTTTGTTTTTGAGACAGGGCCTCTCTTTGTAGTCCAGGAAGGCCTTGAACTCACTATGTAACCCACACTGGCCTTGAACTCATGTGATCCTCCTGCCTCAGCCTCCTAAGTGCTGAGATGATGCCCAGCTCCTCTCCCTTGGTTTCTACCCTGCCTGGTCCTCTTCCTGACTTGTCTCCGGTCCTACAAGGCTCTTCCAGGACAGGCATCCGCCAGTGCCATTTATCCAAGGCATTGCTAAGGCCTGGGGAGCAGAGGGGCCTGTCCATCTGCCTGAAGCCGTTTATGTCACGCAGCCCCATCCAGTCCCGCTGTGTATCAGGGACAGGCCAAGGGAAGGCCCAGCGGTGCTTCCTGCTTGCAGGAAAGTGAGTTGGCCAGAGTAGGGTGGCAGGGCCGGGAAGGACCATCTCCACTGACACCCAGGGTGGTGACTGTGGGCCTGGACTGGGGCCAGGAGGGCGGCTGCGTGTTGCTGAGGTGAGAGCCTTGAGCCAGAACACATGCCACGTGGGAGGCGCTGGGGCCGCCATCCCAGGTGACCAGTGAGGGCAGCAAATAGACACGGGTCACCAAGTGGCCAGTATCCTGGCCAGAGCAGAAGGGATGATGGTGGGCGGGCAGGACAGGGACACTCAGCTTGTCGCTCTTGTGGGGCCCCAGCCTTGGGCCTTGCATCTTGTGTGTGGCCAGGTGCGGGGCCATGGGCTTCCAATCCGAGTAGAAGCCACCAGGCTGCCGGATGGGGCGCACTTGGGTGTCCTGCAGGATGATCCTGTCCCCCGGGTACAGCAGCGCTGTGGACATCAAGAGGACCGGCTCAGTGAGCCCAAGACCCTGCTCCTGGACTTTGGGGTCGGTGGGGACTGTTTTATTAACAAATTCACATTTTTGTTAAAAATATTTTTCTCCCTTTTTTTTTTGTTTTTTTGAGACAGGGTCTTGCTGTAAAGTGCAGGCTGCCCCTGAACTAACTATATAGCCCAGACTGGCCTCAAACTTGTAGCAATCCTCCTGCCTCAGCCTCCTGAGTAGTGGGATTTTTGGTGTGCACCACCACACCTGGCTTTTCTGCTTTTCTTATAGCTGTGAAATGTCCTTTTAGTTTTCCCTAAGTTTTTCTCTCAATTGACATGGTATTTATATGGATTTGTGGGGTACAGTATGGTGTTTTTCTTTCCTTTTTTTTTTTTTTTTTTCTTTTTTGAGACAAAGTCTTGCTATGTAGTCTAAGCTGGCCTAGACTTTGTAGTGATCCTCCTGCCTCGGCCTCCTGAGTGCTGGGATGGCAGATATGTGCCTCCATGCCAGGATGCAGCAGTGGTTTGGGCGGCAGTTATTCCTACCAGACGTGCCTCTCAAAGACAGAGCGGGGCCATAGCTGCCCGCTCCGGAGTGAGCTCAGGCCTGACCAACCGACCGCCTCCCTGCCTTCTCCTTACCTCGGCTGAGGACATCCTCCCTCACTGGCAGCCCCGAGGCCACGCACTGCCTCCCACAGCGCAGGTAGAGCAGGAAGCCGTCCCTGCGCTCAGAGTCCAGCAGATCCTGGCCCTCACCAGCCACCGTGGACGGCAGGCAGTGACTGTCCACGCGCCGGTCCCCACTGCGCACCAGGCGGCAGCTCTCCGTGTACTCGATGGAGGGGATGGAGAGCTGCAGGGACACAGTCCGGGCTCGCAGGGGGGCTCTTTTTGGGCCTCCGCTGTCTCCCCTCCCTGTCTCCCTTTTGTGTGGCACAGGGGATGGAACCCCTGGCTCTCTACCATGGAGCTACACCCTTAGGTTTTTCTGGTTTTTGATTTTCATTTTCAGACAAAGTCTCATTAAGATCCTCCTGCCTCAGCCTCTCAAATAGCTAGCATTTCAGGTATGTGATACCATGACCAGCTCTGTTTTTTCTTTTTCTTTTTAAAAATAAGAACCAAGGAATGTGTTTTAAAACTTCTCACACCAGAATCAGCAAGGGACAGCCCCCAGGTCAAACCCAGCTGGGCACATGCTCTCCTAAGTCAATTCATACGGGATTGCAGCTTCACAGCTGAGTGTACGTGGGGTCCCCGACAGCAGAGCCCAAAACCTGCCACGGAGACCCGATGGCCTGCAGAGCCTGCCATTCAGTTTGGTTTGGTTTTGTGTGATGCAGTGTGGTGCAGTGTGGGATGAGCCCACGGCCTTGTGCGTGCCATCGAGCGAGCCCATCCCTTCTGCCGTCCACGCACCGTGGAGCCAGGCACCAGGTTCCAACTGTGACAAAGGCGCAACCCTGGTCTCCAGATGAAAAGTCCTAATTAAAGAACACTATCATCCCAGCACTCAGGAGGCTGAAGCAGGAGAATCACCAAGAATTTGAGGCCAGCCTGGGCTACAAAGTGAGTCCAACCTGAACTGCATAGTGAGACCTCCTCTGAACAAAACCAAAAATAGAAAAGTCTTGATTAAAGAACAGGCTGCTGTGTGTGTGTGTGTGTGTGTGTGTGTGTGTGTGTGTGGGTGTGTGTGCGCGCGTGCATGCATGGATTCAGCACTTTCTGAGCCTGACTCTTCCACATCCCAAACCCTGCTGCGGCCCAGTGTCCTTGTCACAGGGGTGCAGCCCCTCCGGTGGTCCTGGCTGGCACCTTGAGCTGCCGCCTGCGCTCCCGGTAGTGCTTGCCGACATCCTCCATCTCCTCCAGTGTCAGGGGCCGTGCCTCCGAAAGCATAGGGACCTCGGGCACCGTGAGCAGGTCCTTCTTGCGGGGCTGCAGGGACGCCAAGCTCTGGGCTAGGATAGAATCTGGAGTTAGAGGAAGGAGATGCAGGCCCAAGGGACTCGGGCGCTGGCCAGGGCTCTGCCCCGTACCCTTGGGTGTGTTCCCCACCCCACCCTCCCCATCGACCTGGCTCTCCCAGCCTCCCCTGATCCTTGCAGCTTTCCTGCCTTGGGCCTCCATGTGGTATCCCTTCCACCCGGGGAGCCCTAGCCACCACCCACTACTCCTTCAGTCCAGTAGTCTTCAGGGACTCCTGCCCTTGGGACACCCCTGACTTGGTCCCTGTAGCCAGGGGCTCTGATCTGTTCCCTGCTGTGTCCCCAGTTCCTAGAAGTGTACCTGGCACATAGTAAGTGCTCAACTATCTCCTAACAAGCCAGGCATGGTGGCACATGCCTGTAATCTCAGCACTTGGGAGGCTGAGGCAGAAGGATCACAAATTTGAGCCCAGCATAGGCAACTTAGTGACTAGGCGAGACCTCATATCAAAAAACAAACAAACAAAAAAAGCATCAGGGCACACAGTCATGCAAAGAACTCTGAGACAGCACCTGGCTTTGGATTTTTTTTTTCTTTGAGACAGGATCTCATTATGTAGCCCAGACTGGCCCCGAACTCACAGCGATCCTCCTGCCTCAGCCTTCCAAGTTCTGGGATGACAGGCATGGAGATTTATAGGTAAAGCCACGATAAGCTTGGACATGAAAACCTTCTGGGACGGGCTGGGGTTATAGCTTAGCAGGCAAAAGCCCCTGCCT
>NW_004956317.1:0-1347 GCF_000276665.1 Chinchilla lanigera
AATCAAAGGTTGGAAAACAAATCTCCATATGACAAGAACCCAGAAAAAAGCAGGAGGAGCTACTTGGATTACAGACAATGTGAACTTCAAACCAAAAATGATCAGGAGAGATAAAGAAGGTCACTACATACTTGTCAGGTGAAAACTTCAAGAAGAAGCGATAACAATCATAAATATATATGCACCAAATATGGGAGCACCAAACTACATAAGCAAACCTTAATAGACATGAAAAATCAAATAATGAATAACACTGTCATAATGGGGGACCTTGCCATTCATTGATACAAAGACATAGGTCAGGTGGAGAAAAAAATCAGCAAAGAAATAACAAAACTAGTAAACAAATGGACTTAGTAGGTGTTTATAGTGTTTCACCCCACAACCTCAGAATACACATTCTTCTCTGCTGAACATGGCATGTTCTCTAAAACAGACCACATACCAACCCAGAGACTATGTTTAAGTAAATGCAAAGGAATTGAAATTATCCCATGCATATTATCAGATCATAGTGAAATGAAATTGGAAATTAATGACAAAAGGAAGCACAGAAGCTCCACAAAAACATGTAAATTGAATAACAGCCTCCTGAACAACCTATGGGTCACAGATGAAATTGAAGAATAAATTAAACAATATCTACCAACAAACAAAAATGTAAATGCAACTTATCAGAGTCTGTGGGATGCACTGAAATCAGTCCTCAGAGGGAAGTGGATAGCAGGAAACTCACCCATCTAAAAAATAGAAGAGGAAAAAATAGACAGACTAATTCTGCACCTCAAATTTTTAGAAAAAGAAGAACAAGTTAAGCCCAAAGCCACAAGAATGGAGGAAATTATAAAGATCAGGGCAGAAATTCATGCAACTGAGATGAAGAAAACACTACAAAAATTAATGAATCAAAGAGTTAGTTCTTTGAAAGAATAAATAAAAATGATCAATCCCTAGCTAACCTTATCAAAAAAGAAAAGAAAAAACTCAAATTCATGCAATAAGGACTGAAAAGTCTGAAATCACTACAGACACTATAGAAGTTCAAAAGTTCATCAGTATCTACTTTGAAAATCTTTACTCCCATGGAATGGAAAACACAGAAGAAATGGACAGATTCCTAGGTACATGTGAATTACCAAAATTGAATCAAGAAGATATAAAAATCCTGAATAACTGAATATTAATTAGTTAAATTGAAAACTTCACTAAAAACCTACCAACAAAGAAAAGCCTAGGTCCTGATGGATTGCACAAGAAATTCGGAAAAGATTTAATGTCAACACTCCTTAAACTCTTCAGTGAAAATGAAAAGGAAGCAATTCTCCCTAACTAATTTCTGGAGGCAAG
>NW_004956317.1:1752-5159 GCF_000276665.1 Chinchilla lanigera
ATCCAACATCATACTAAATGGACAAAACCTGAAAGCTTTCATTTTAAAATCAGAAACAAGAAAAGGTGTCCACTGTCACCACTCTTATTTAACATAGTTCTGGAAACATTAGCCAGAGGAATTACAAAAGTGAAATATATAAAAGGAAAAAGGATAGCAAAGGAAGAAGTAAAATTATCATTATTTGCAGATGGCATGATGCTCTACATGGAAGATTCCAAGAACTCCACCAAAAGACTCCTAGAATTAATCAACAAATTCAGTAGCATAGCTAGATACAAAGTTAACACTAAAAGATCAATAGCATTCCTATACACAATCAGCAAATACACTGAGAGAGAAACTAGGAAAGCATTCCCTTCACAATAACATCCAAAACACTGAAATACTTAGGAGTCAATCTAATGAAAGAAGTAAAACATCTATACAGTGAAAACTACAGTACTCTGAAAAATGAGATTGAAAAGGATTTCAGAAAATGGAAAGATATTCTCTGCTCATGGATAGGAAAAACCAACATTGTGAAAATGTTCAGACTCCCACAAATGTTATATAGATTCAATGCAGTTCCAATTAAAATACCATTACTATACCTCACAGATCTACAAAAAACATTGCTACAATTCATCTGCAATGAGAAGAGACTGAGAATAGCAAAAGGAATCCTGGGCAACAAAGACAAGTCAGGTGGCATCACAATCCCTGTCTTGCAATTATACTACAATGCTACTGTGATAAAATCAACATGGCACTGGCAAAAAAAAAAGACGTGAGGATCAATGGTACAGACTGGAAGATGCAGACACAACCACAAACACATTCGGCCAGCTTAACTTTGACAGAGGGGCCAAACAAGTTCACTGCTGGAAAAATAGCCTCTTTAATAAGTGGTGCTGGAAAAACTGGTTCGCCACATGCCAAAGACTAAAACTAGACCAAGATCTTATCACCAGGTACCAAATTTAAGTCAAAATGCATCGAAGATCTAAATATTAAAACAGAAACACTGAATGCACTGGATGAGAAAGTAGGCTTGAAGGCTTACAGGTAGGCAGAGAATTCACAAACAAAAAAACCAAACTGCATGGGAAAGACTTCAAACAGTCAACAACTGGGATCTCATCTTATTGAAATTTTTTCACATCTAAAGAAATTACTAGCAGAGTAAAAGAAAACTCACAAAATGGGAAAAATTTTCAGCCAACTGTCCCTTGGACAAGACTTCTGTCTAGAACATATCAAGAATTAAAAAATACCAGTCCCCCCAAGTTGAAAGACCCAATCCAGAATTGGGAACCTGAGAAGAATACACACTTCTGAGATAAAGAAAAACAAATTATGAAAATTGTGCAGCATCATTTGTCACTTGAGAAATGTGAATTAAAACAATACTGACACACCCTATCAGCCCAGAGAGAATGGCTATCATCAAGAAATCAACCCAGAACAAATGCTGGTGAGGCTGTGGGGGAAAAGGAACTTTTTCCACTGCTGGTAGGAGTGTAGACTGGTGCAGCCACTGTGGAGATTGGTCTGGAGATGCCTCAGTAAACTACAATTAAAGATCCCGTACAACTTAACTGTTTCCCTTTTGGGTATTTTTCCAGGAGAGCTTAAAACATCATACCACCATGATATATGTGCACCTGTGCCTATAGCAGTGCAATTTGTAGTAGCTAAATCAGGGAAGCAACCCAAATGTGCATCAACTGAGGAGGGGATAAAAAAGACATGTTACTTTTATATAATGAAACATTAACTATAAAGAAAGATAAACTTGAGGCTTCTATAGGTAAGTGGACACAAATAGAGATGATACTCATAAGTGAAATTAATTAGGCTCAGATACGTAAACACCATATTGTCTCACTAGTGTGAGAACATGAAAGAGTACTTCAAATCTGAAATGTACAATACAATTGTGAAAGGGAAACAAAGTGCTCAAAAGGAAAGAACAACAAGGAAGAAGTAAAAGTGTAAAAAAAGAAAGGAGGGAAAATATGTATATACACAAGATAGCTAAGATAATTGTACTACTAATTTTTATTGCTTTATGGAAAAGAACAGTTCATGTTTAACTGTTGGATTAATATTGCATGCCTATATTTGTTTACCTGAGTAACCAATTTGAAGATATCAATATGTAATACAACCATTGTTAATTTCTTATCACCTTGTCTGAAATTCTGTATTGCTTCTATGATTTTTGTGTTGTTTTGTTTATGTCCATGTGTTTGTTAAAATATTTTCATACTTTTATCTTTAAAATAAAATATTTTCAAAAAATTCTTAACTGAATGAAAATAAAAATACATGTTAAAATTTGTGGATTGCAGCTAATGCAGTGCTTAGATGGAACTTACAGTATTAAATGCCCATATTGGAAAAAAGGTTTCAAGTCAGTGAGCAAACTTCCACCTTAAAAAACTAAAAAAAAAAAAAAGAACAAAATAAACTCGTAGCAAGAATAACAACTCAAATAATAGACATAAAGACATAAATCAATAGCACTGAAAATGGAAAAAATCAATGAAACACAAAAAAGATTCTTTGAAAACATAAACTGATAGTCCTACTGAGCAACAGACTGAAAAAGACAGGAACTGCTAAAGCAAGAATGGACCAGGAGATATCACTACATAACTCTAAGACATTAAAAGGCCCATTAAAATACTCTGATAAATTGCATCCACATAAATTGATGAACTTACATTAGATGGACCAGTTATTTAAATGCCATAAACTACCAAACTCTAATATAAAATAGATAGCATCAGGAGCCCTATCACTAATGAATTGTAGTTAAGAACCTGAACAGGAAATCTCCAAACCTGGACTATTGCGCTGGTGAATTGTGCCAAATCCTGAAAGAAAATCACCAACTCTATGCAGTCTTCCAGAAGGAAATACTTTTCAAATTAATTCTGTTAAGAGCAGCCTTGTCCTAACAAAAACAGTATGAGAAAAGTAAACTAAAGACCCACATCCCTTGCAAAAATAGAGGCAAGGGTCCTCAACATCACTTTGGTAACTCAGACACGTACCACTTCCCGCTTGCCCGCTTCTTGGAGCTTCCAATTCCCGCCAGCCTGCTGCTGGGAACTCCCACTTCCGGCCCCGCCCACGTCTGGAACCTTCCTTTTCTGCCTGGCCTCAGACACTCTCCGCGCCTGAGCCTCACTTCCGCTCAGCCTCTGCGCGGCACAGACCTCGGCTGACTGCGTCCTCAGCGCTCTGGGCGCCGCAAGGACCTCGCTGCCCACCTGCTCACACTCGCTTTCTGGTCCGCTCCGGGCCCACCGTGGCGGCGCAGCCCGCACGTCCCCCAGAACTAGCAGGGCAGCGCCAGGCCGCGGTCAGAGCGCAGACCCCGCTGCCGCTCTCCGCCTCCCACGTCTCCCTGCGCA
>NW_004956318.1:0-5297 GCF_000276665.1 Chinchilla lanigera
AAATAATACATATTAGGTGGTCCATGTATTTTCTTCCCCCCTCACTTAAAGTGTGATCTTTAAAACTTTTGGCTGGGCATGGTGGTGCACCCCTGTAATCCCAGCACTTGGGAGGCTGAGGCAGGAGGGTCGTTGCAAGTTCGAGAACAGCCTGGGCTACAAAGTGAGCTCAAGGACAGCCTCAACTGCGTAGGGAGACACTGTCTCAAAAAAAGCGCCTGCCTGGCAAGCGCAAGGTCGTGAGTTCGGTTCCTGGTACCAGAGAAAAAAAAAAAAAAAAAAAAAAAAAAAAAGGGTATGAGAACATGTGCCTATGTCATGAGACTGAGGAAAGATCAGGTGAGGTGACTGCATAGAAAGCACCAGGAAAGTAATAAGGTGTTAACAAATATCATGCCCTTGCTCTTGGAGCAGGGAAGGGAGGATTTCAGTTGCTATTGTTTGAAAGTTCCTGTGAGGCCCCAGCTTTGTGCAGGTCTTGCTGGTCTGGGATTTGGGTCAGAAGAAAGAATTTCTTCCAGGCTGGGATATCTTAGTGATAGAATTCTTGCCTAGCATACAGGAGCCCCTGAGCTCCATCCCCAGCAAAAAAAAGGAGAAGAAGAAAGATTTGCTCCTAAAGTGTATGAATTGACACCCCCCCCCAAGATGCCAGGCCTTGTGGCACACACCTGTAATCCTAGCACTCCTGCTCAGGAGGCTGAGGCAGGAGGATCACCATAAGTTCAAGTCCAGCCTGGGCTACACAGCGAGATCAAGGCCAGCGTGAACTGCAAATGGAGACCCTGTCTCAAAAAACAAAACAAATCAACAACAAAATAAAGTGTGTGACTGAGTCCTGGTTGTGCGCTGAGGGCCCGGCCGCTGGACACAAGTGGCCGGAAGAGAACCTCAGTGGGTGTTGGAGAAGTGGCCCTTCAACCTTGCCCTCTGCTTGAGTGCCGTGGCTGGATCTTCTCTTTATTTATTTATTTATTTTTGTTTTTTTGAGATAGGGTCTCTCTATGCAGCTCAGGCTGGCCTTGAGCTCACTTTGTAGCCCAGGCTAGTCTCGAACTCACACCAATCCTCCTGCCTCAGCCTCCCGAGTGCTGAGATTACAGGCGTGTGCCACCACGCCCGGCTGGATCTTATCTTTGGCCAGTCCATCTGGTGGCATTTGGTGGAGGAGAGGGAGGGAGCAGCAGGCTCTTCCAATTCTGACCTTTTCAGTAGCTCCCCACCTTTCACCCTGTCCCCCCACAATCTCCCCAGTTTCCTTCCTGCTGTGCTTGCAGCACTGGGAGTGGAACCCAGGGCCCTGTGCATGCTAGGCAGGCACTCTCCCTGGCCCTTGTTTGTCTTGATGAGATGGGGCTTCTCTGCGTTGCTGAGGCTGGTCTGGAACCTCCGGGCTTCAGAGGCACTTGTCCCTAGGCTTGCTAAGTAGATGGTGCCACCACGCCTGGCTGCCCTGCTTGTTTTAGTGGAGGTAGGACCAGGGCCCCCATAATCCCCCTCCTCAGGTCTTCTCCAGGAGGGCAGCCTCGAGGTCAGGGGTGGGGGTCAGTGGGCTGCTCAGCACCCGAGACTGACTAGTCTGACGAGCGTCAGCCTTGGGGAAGGAGGGAAGGGAAGGGACAGAGGCCACCCATGTTGAGGCTTCGCTCAAGTGTGGAAACTCAAGTATGGCCCCATTGGGCTGATGGGGCCTGCGAATGAAGAGATGTGCGACCCGCAGAGGAATCGGAGAAAATGAAGTAAGCTGACATGCGGCTCCTATCCCTGCCCATCCCTGAGCCTAGGGGAGGCCAGGAGGGCTGGAGACACACTCGAGGCCCTGAGCTCCATCCCCAGCCCCGCAAGGAAGACAGGAAGGAAGAGTGGAGGGGAGAGCAGAACTGCCTGGTGGCCAATGTTTGGTCTTGCTTCCTGCCTAGTGAATCAGCTCCCTGTGCAGCCAATGTAGGGCAGAAAGGAACAACAAATAGGGTCCTTTAAGTAGAGTGCGAGATCCCATCTGAGGAGGAAATGGGTCACTCTCCTAGAGAGATTTCAAGAACAAGACATTGTCTTATCAAAGGGAAGGATTTGAGTTATGATCTCAAATGTCCTGCCTTTCACACTTTTTGGGGTTTTCTTTGTGGTGCTGGGGACTGACCCAGGACCTTTGCACTCAGCTACATCCCCAGCCTTTTTTTCTTTTTCTTTCTTTCTTTCTTTCTTTCTTTCTTTCTTTCTTTCTTTCTTTCTTTCTTTCTTTCTTTCTTTCTTTTTATTTTGATACAAGGTCCTGCTAAATTGCCCGTGCTGTGCTATACTTGCTATCTTCCTGCCTCAGCCTCCCACAGCACTGGGACTGCAGGTGTGCCCCACCCCACCCAACAAACTTGGTTTTTGTTTTCATTTTCTCTTGTGCAGTGTTGGCCTTGCACATACTAGGCAAGTTCTCTATCACTGAGCTATGCATGCCCCCAGCAATACTTTTGAGTTGTTTTTTGGTTGTTTTGTTTTGTTTTGAGACAGGGTCTTACTATGTCAGGCTGGCCTTGAACTCACTATGTAGCCCAGGCTGGCCTTGAATGTGCAGCAATCCTCCTGCCTCAGCCTCCCAAGTACTGGGATCACAGGTACGTGCCCCCTCACCAGGCTTTAAACAAAGCAGAAAAGCCCTGATTTCTCCTGTAGCATGTCAGATGCAGGGGTGCTCAGAAGCAATTTAATTCTGTGGACCTGGAATTGGATACAAAGACTCAACGGCTGGGGGCTGAAATCATCCCGAGGCTGGGGCTGTTCACCCGTGTGTCTGGTGCTTACCTGGGCCTTCTCTGTGTCCCATGGCGTGAACACGCAGCTGTCCGTGTGGCTGGGGCTTCCTCGCACTATGGCAGCTTCAAGGGAGTAGGGTAGTGACAGGGCACTAAATACAAGCATTCCGGCAAAGACTGCAGATCCCCCTCCTCCTCCGACGCACCCTCCAAAGTCATGGGCGTCCCTCGTGCTACAGTCACTGACTGTGGTCACAAGCTTACCCAGATTCTAAGAAAAGAGACCTAGACCCTACCTCTCATTTGGGATGAGCGTCACAGTACCTGTGGCCATTGGGGAATTAAAAAGAAAAAGCTATGCTAGGCACCCTTGAAAGCTAAGCTTAATTAGTAGTGGCTCTAAACAGAATAGTCTATGTTATAATAGGCGCTTGTACCTCAAGAGGCCTCATGAAGTATATGGGGGGAGGGGCACAGAGCTAAAATTAGGCCAGGGTAAAAAGAAATAGAGCTAAAAGGCAGATATGGATTTTATGAGAAATAGAAAATATCAAAGGGCAGCTCTCTCTGTGAGCTTGTCAAGTGAAGGAAGGACTGAGGAAGAATTGAGTGGTGGAATTCGATAGGGCTTCGGTTCTTCAACATTGAAAGGGAGGTAGGTGATAGACAAGACTAGGGATCTGTCCACTACTATCCGCCTGCCATTTTGGGGACAATCTGTGGCATCGGGCTATTGTCTCAGGGCACGTTATTTCCACTGTTGCTTTATCATCCCCCTTTCCATATACAGATGTATTTGTCTGGCACAAAGCTAGGAACGTAGTCAGCGCATTTTCTAGAGTAAGTGTGGGAAAAATAAGAAATGAATGCTTACTGTTTGTGCCCTGCCGCCAGGTGTGGTTTTAAATATCCAGCGCGGACAGTGCTGTGACTGAGAGGGGCTGGGTACATCTCCAGGGCCCCAGGTTCCCATTATCCTTGTCTCTAACCCCTGAATGGAGAGTTTGACTTCTAATTTCATGCTAGGGGTTTCACAGGCGGCATAATTGTATTTGCCTCTGCCTTTGATCTGCTATTTGATCTGCTATTTCATTGTGGCTCGACCAGGAGACAGAGATAGAAACGTGGTGGAAAAACATGATTGTGTTTGGCTTTGGAATTGGTGGTTATTATTTCTCTGGCTCCCTAACATGACACACCTTCCCTAAATCTGAAATCGGATCGTTTCCCCATTTTTTTGAACATCCAGAAGGCACGTGCACCCTGTGGGCTGATCTCCTCTTCCCTCAGGAAGATTTTCATCTTCGGCAAGGCTTTGGGGAATGGTGCCCGTGTTTGAGATCTCAATGTAAGTTGACGTCCAGAGTAGTGAAGAACTCTTGGGTGAACTCATGCATCCGCCCCATTCCTGCCCTCAGCCAGCTTTCCCAGCATGTCCCTGGGTCACCCCAGCCTCCCCTCAGGGGACTTGGGTCTGTTGGGCCAACTCCTATGCTGGAAACTAAAGAAAGCCAGGCTCAAGAGGAAGCAGTGCTCAGGGTGGCCCCTGAAATAAGCTGGTTTCTCGGACCGGGTCACAGTGTCAGGCTGTGCGGTTTGTGTCCTGCATGAAGGTCCCCAGCCAGGACAGGGCAGGAGGGCTGGAACTCAGGCCTAGGAGCACCTTTCTTTAATTCTCCCCAAGTCACCAAAGTAGGCTAGTGGCAGCTCTGTTGTTCTCAGGGCAAAGGAGAAACAGATTCTGTCTCTGATCAAGAAGAAAAGAGACGGGCTGGGGATATAGCTCAGTGGCATAAGCGCCTGCCTGGCAAGCGCAAGGTCCTGAGTTTGATCCCCGGTACCGCAAAAAAAAAAAAAAAAGAAGAAGAAGAAAAGAGAAGGTGACACAGGGCAGGATGGAGGTCAAAGGAGCAGAGCTCCCAGAGGTCCTGGCAGCAGAGTGGACCAGCCTAAGGCTAAGGCTGCAGGCCGAGCTGGTCCTGGCCAGTGCTTTGGAGCAATAGACCTGTGTTCTTATGCTTCGTTTTGTTGCTTCTCATCCCTCCACTGCAGGTGCTTGTAAGTTACCAGGTCTCTCCAAGGCTTCTTTTGGAGTTAAAAAAAAAAAAAAGGGTATGTCTTTTTCTTTTTTTGTCTTCCCCCGCCCCACAGTGCTAGGGGTGGAGCGCAGGGCCTAGCACACGCCAGCGCGGCAAAAACTGTGCCTTGGGCCACACCCTGCAATGTTGGCATATATCTTGTATAGCCAGCAAGGTGGGATTTTGGGGAGACAGGATGGTTGCTTTGTGGTTTTGAATGTCAAGCCTTGAAGGTATGCTGTGGACTTCAGGCCTTGTGTCTAAGAACCTAACGGTGGTACAATGGAGTTGGACATCCTAATAAACTACCTCGGAACTAAAATTAAACTAAGGAGCTAGGGTTGTGGCTTAGTGGTGAAGCATTGCCTAGCATTCCCCAGGACTGTAAAAAAAAAAAAAGAAATCCCCACGGGGCTGGGGATTTAGCTCAGTGGCAAAAGTACCTGCCTGGCAAGCGCAAGGTCGTGAGTTC
>NW_004956319.1:0-5267 GCF_000276665.1 Chinchilla lanigera
GCGGGGAGGCGGCGGCGGGGCCTGGGGACTTGGGGGTGGCCGCGACGGGCGGTGCAGGGCCACGCTATGAGCTGCGGGACTGCTGCTGGGTGCTGTGCGCGCTGCTCGTGTTCTTCTCCGACGGCGCCACGGACCTGTGGCTGGCGGCCTCCTACTACCTGCAGGGTCAGCCCACCTACTTCGGCCTCACGTTGCTTTTCGTGCTCCTGCCCTCTCTGGTCGTACAGCTGCTCAGCTTCCGCTGGTTCGTTTACGACTACTCGGAGTCCGCGGGGGCCCCTGGTCCCGCTGTCAGCACCAAGGACAGCGGCATCGGCGAGCCCGCAGTCAGCACCAAGGACAGCGACAGCGCCTTCAGGACCGAGGAAGGCGGCCCGGAGCTGAATGTCCGGCTGTCCTCCACCAGCGCCTACCGCCGCCGCTGCTGCCGCCTCTGCATCTGGCTACTGCAGACCCTTGTCCACCTCCTGCAGCTCGGCCAAGTCTGGAGGTAGGAGAAGAGTAGGTGGAGGGAGCTAAGTCCGAGGAGTGGGAGTGACAAGGAGCTGCCTGCCACCCCAGCCCTACTCTGACCTTTCCAGGACCCACTCCTGTCCTGACCTCCGTCCCACCCCACCCTATTGCAGTTCTAATTCTTTTCAGTCAGGTCCTTCTGACCCCTACACCCCCACACACACAACCCCCCCTGCCCAACCTGGAGGGAGGGGATGGGCCAAGAAGTGAGAGGAAAAGATTCTCTTCAGGGTGTGTGAGTGTGGAGGACCCAGGGCTCATGAGGACAAGTGTGAAGCTTAGAAGAGGGCCAAGGAGCTTTCTCCAGCCCTGACCCTCCCTCCCTGTCTGTATGCCAAGCATAAACTTAGGAAAGAGCTCAGAAGTCCTTCCTTGTTCTCAAAGAAGCTCAGTTTGGAATTACAGCCCATTGTCAACTTCCCAAGAGAGATAGAATTTGAGGCAGCTAAGTGACTATCCCACCTAAACTTCTTCAGTTTTTTTAGAAAGGGTATGCTGGACTCAGCTGGGAAGCTTTCTGGCTTCTTTCAGTGCCCTCCTCCTCCAAAAGGGCCAGGGGACTTGGAGTCTTGAATCTGACATTAGATGGCCACTAGCTGCCCTTTAATCCTAGGATGGTGCAGCAAAACAGGCTTTGTTCAAGCTGCTCACTTCCAGGTTTCTTTCTCTGCCAGGACTGAGGGTGCCTGCTGTGTGGAGTTAATTGGAGAGAGGGGGAATTCTAATCCTAGGGCTCCTCTTGAATCTGAATTGCTCTAGTACTTTGAGCTCTACTGTGCAGTGACAAAATGAATTTACTTACTATATGATCGTAGGCAAACTTCCTTCTCCCTCCACATCTGTTTATTCAGCTGTAAAATGAGGGAGACTCTACTCTTCTCATCTCATTGGCTAGTCATTACATTTTTCTTACCTATTGGGATGGTCAGGAAAGAGAGGGTCTGTATGAGGACCCTGCAGACTGGAACACATTTTGGGAATGTAATGGGTTATGATGATTATAACAGATGTGGGGAAGCATAGAAAAATTCACTCTAGAGATATAACGGGTGATCATTACTGTTGTTATATTTATTCTGCTACTTTTTAAGCAGTCTGCCTAATTCAGAAGATCCAGTTTTGGGCTGAGGATTGGAAAAAGAACACCCAGTTTGTCCCAACTGCTCACTTGCTTTGTCACACTTGCTATGTTGTTGATTTTCTTTCTGTCTTGGTTTCCTCATTTATGCCTGCCAAGGTGATGTGTATATTCTACTTAGCTTGCCCAGGGCAATAAAGTAGTGGAGCACTGTTCACATAAGGTAGTATTATTCTTATTAGCTTGACACATAAAAGTATTCATGTCTACATCCAGGAACTAATCTGCATTTATCATTCTGTGCCCAAGTGGACAGATGGTGAAAGGTATTTTTAGATTCTGAAATGGTAACTTCCTATTCCTAGTAGCCAAAGCTTCACCCCCTTTCCCTCCAGCCTAAAGTGGGCCAACTGCCCCATGACTCATTGGCTGCTCTCCTCCCCATTCAGAGTCCACTTACAAGAAGTTAGTAGCTAATAGGTCTCCTCATTCTTGACTATAGACTAAGTTTCCCTAAAGTAGGGCAAAAAATGACCAGAGGGGGGGCCTCCCAAGGGGAGTGGCTGGAAATGGCTAGGAGTCCGCCAAATTCCATACTTTCTTAGATAAAAGCGATTTCCACAATTGCCCCACTTGTCAAGTGAGAGGCTTAGGATGAGATGATTTTGCAGCAATAACAATCTAATGGCCAGGAGTGAAATCTGACCTATGTAAATGTTTTGGGTACTTTGTATAGTATTTTTAATACCCAGAGTCCAAGATTCTTTTGGGAGGAAAAGTTAGCTCTAGAAGTCTCAGGCATGGAACAACCTAGACAGTGTGTGTGTGTGTGTGTGTGTGTGTGTGTGTGTGTGTAGTAGTTTGTCCACTCTTCTTTCTGATTATACCTGGACCATTCTCTTGGGCATTCATTTAGTCATGAGAGCCCTAATTTACAGTTCTATAACAATTATTTTATTAAGGATTCAGTTTGTACTGGGCCTACTGGTTGTCTTTTTCCTGCTTTACCTCCTGCACCCATCCTAGTGAGCCTGTCATATGGTTAGTGTTATAATTTTTACTTGAAAGATGAGGGAATGGAGGCTAAGAGAGGGGCACCTTCCCCAAGGTCACACAGTGAGGAGCTGGAAGACGGGGATTCAAGATTCTCTCCTTCAAAATCTGAGTTCAATTTATCCACCTTGCAGTTTTGCCACTATAGTGTCCCTCCCATAACTTGAAGAATTATGAGTCTGAGATTCCAAGATCCCAGGATGATAGAAAGTCAAGCTTCTGTTGCATTGAGATAAGAATGTGAAAAGAGGGGGAGGGAGGTGGACCACATGGCTAAGGATAAGGAAACAGTGTGTATTATGGAGAAAGTGCTTGATTGCAGAGGTGCTTTCGAGAAACTTGCATCTTTATCTTGGTTTGTAAGTGACCTTGGGCTTGAGTTTCCACATTTCTGGGCCTCAGTTTTCCTGTATGTGAAATAAGAAGATTAGATTTGATGACCTTAAAGGGTGGAATATTCCTTTCTGGTGCCTCATGATGTCCTTTGGGAACTTCCCTCAAACACCCTCTCCATGTCTAAGGTGCAGCACTGCTCCTTCCACTGCCTGACAAGCCCTGCATTCTAAAGAGGTTCTGAAATGAGTTAGTGACCTACTGTGTTCTTCATTCCCTGCACAGAGTAGAGATCGCTTAAAGAGAGAGGAGGGGCTGGGGTCTGCAGAGAGCTGGAAAGGAATTACCAACAGCTGACTGTTCTCTCTGACCTCAGATTTTGCAATCAGTTCAGGGAGATTTCATGGAAATGGCTACTGGAAATAAAAAATCTACATTAGGTCATGCTAACTAATCTAGAATCCTGATTCTGGGTGTTTTATCAGAGTTTAGGTCTCTAGACTCTTTGCTCATAGCTTTAGTTCTAAAGTGGCTGAGGGTCTTTAGTTCACAATGGCTGAGGGGGGGGGGCGGAATGCAGAAGCACCTGGGACTGTCATTCCTGGAGATTAAGCAATGTTGGCACAACATGTTTGCTTCCCACAACAAGAAGTTTTTGCATGTGTTCTGAGTAGTGGGCCAGGGTAATGAGGAAGATGTGTGTTGGAGCCCTACAGGGTCAAGTCTGAGAGGCTGGCCAGTCATGCACCTTCTAACCCCACATCCCCAACTCTGAATAAAATAATTTTAATCATAAATATAATTTCCAACTGTTTAAGCTTGTGCAATGCCAAATCAAAAGGTAAATGCTTTGAGGAGTTAAGTCGATAACACAGACATGGGTACCTGGGGTACCAAGTTACCCTGTCAGTGCCATTAGAAATTAGGGACCCAATATTGTCAAGTCTTGATTTCTCAAGAGAAATGGGAAACTGGGATTTTTGTATGAACTCTCCCAATTTTCAACTACTAATTAAGAGTTTTAAAAATAGTATCAACCAAAAGGAATGCATTTGTGGTCCTTTTTTCTTTATAACCTCGGGTAACTTCTTCATAATTGATAAGGCTCTTTTACACAGAAGATGTTATTATTAAGCCAGGCATGGTGGCATACACCTGTAATCTCAGCTGAAGCAGGAGGAGCATGAGTTCAAGGCCAGACTGGGCAATTAAGCAAGACCCTGTCTCAAAAAAAAAAAGTTTGTGCATGTACTGGGTTCAATGTTGAAGGCCCCAGTACAGAAAAAAAAAAAGATGTTATTACTTTAAACATAAAATGAGGAAATTTACAAACACTACACGCCTACTGTATCCCAGAAGGCCCCACATGAAGTATTCCAGGCATGTGATCTCATCTTACCATGAAGTATTCCAGGCATGTGAAATCTTCCCTCTTTCAGATATTGATATGCCCATTTATCAGATAAAGAAGTGAGGCTCTGAAAAGTCAAGTAACTTGTCCAAGTTCACCCCTGAATAAGTCAGGGAAAAGTGGTACCTACCCAGCATTGTCTAATTCCCAAGCCCCATTCTGTCCCTGGTGTCACCAGCTGTATTAGGGGATCCCAGAGCAATGTGTCCATGCAGTGACAGATTGAGTCCCTGAGAGAATGAGCAGACAGATAGATCATTTGGTAGGGCACAGATCTGGCTGTGGGCTGGTCACCAGCCTATGTCTTCATCCTTCCCTCCCTCTGCCAATCCTCTGAGCTGTTAAGCCACTGAAGACTGTTAAGCCAATTAAAGTCCTAACCCTGTCTCCTCTGACCCTGTGGGCAGTGGAGCAGTAAGCCATGAATCCTACTTTCCCTAATCTTGAACTCATGGGCCCAGCTCTGCCCAGATAAGCATGGTTTGCTAAGCCAATTAGTGTGAGAGATCTGACATGGGATTCCCCCCAGCTGTCAGGATCCGGGCACCTCGAATTGGAAAGGGAGTAGAGGGAGTTATTTGGACTTTGGGGGCCTCCCTCCAACACCCCCTCCATTTCTAGGCCACAACACCACTCCCTCTGCCTGCTAACAAGCCCTGTACTGAAGAGGTTCTGAAATGAGTCAGTGACCTGTGGAAGTTTGGCTCTGGGTCTCCCCCGTGGGAAGCTACATTCTTGGCATTATGGCTAAGAGCACGAACTCTGGATTCAAATGTTCTCAGTTCAGATCTTGGCTCTACTGCTTCTTTTTTTTTTTTTGGTTTTTCTCCGGTACCGGGAACTGAACTCACAACCTTGCACTTGCCAGGCAGGCGCTTT
>NW_004956320.1:0-1424 GCF_000276665.1 Chinchilla lanigera
TGCTTCTGCTGTTGTTGAGATACATCCCAGCCCCTTTAAGATTTTTTTAATTTTAAAATGCTGAGATAATATCCTGCTAAATCACCACATCGCTCCAGTCTGAGTTCAAACATTTTTCTTTCTTTTTTTTTTTTGTCTTTTTGACACAGGGTCTCCTATGCAGCTCAGGCTGGCCTTGAGCTCACTTTGTAGCCCAGGCTGGACTCAAACTCGCAACAATCCTCCTGCCTCAGCCTCCTGAATGCTGGGATTACAGGTGCGTACCACCATACCCAGCTCCAAATTTTCTATCCTCTTTCCTCAGCACCCCCAGAGAGCTGGGATTACACATCCCCCCCAAACACACAACAGATGCAATTATTTATAACAACAAAGATACTGAAATTGGTTTGGAGATATAGCTCAGAGGTAGAGCACTTGCCTAGTCTGCATGAGGCCCTGTGTTTGACGCCCAGCACCACAAGAAAAGAAAACAGAACAAATATCCATTTGTTGGATAGCTAGTTAAATTGGGTGATTGGCTAAACTGAATAATATATAGCCATAAAAAGAAATCAGAACACTGTACATTGATATAGAATTATCCCTAGAATAAACCATCTATAAAGAGTAGAGCAAAACTCTTTATAGTATGCATAGGAGAGTACAATATCCCACCTGAAGTATATTTCTCTGGCACATTTAGAATTAGTCATTCAACCATGCATGGTGGTGCACACCTGTAATCCCAACACTCGGGAGGCTGAGGCAGGAGGATCATTGTGAGTTCAAGACCAGCCTGGGCTACAAAGTGAGCTCAAGGCCAGCCTCAATCTCATAGCAAGACCCTGCCTCAAAAAGACAAAAACAAACAAACAAAAAACAAAAAACCAGACACAAAGCATTAGCCATTCAGAGAAACTGAAGACTCTGTAGTCACAGGAATGGCTCTAAAAAAAACCTGGCATTTTGTAAAAGAAAACTGTATCGATCGACATTAGTAAATAGATGAAGGCAGAGACGTTTCTATCCAGTAGCCTTCCTCCTGCCTAGGACACATCTTTCCCCAGGGGGAGGCTGGGGTCTGACATCCGCCCCAGAGAGGGCCACAGATGACCTACCTGGGAGCTGTTCTCTGCGCTCCAGATGCAGCCGGCCACGAGCCCCTCCCCTCCCCCTTTATCGGCTGTGCCACGTCCCCTTGACCCGGAACCCAAGTCCCTCCTGCTTTAAGCGCCAGACAAAGGTCAGCCTACTACTCCAAAGCCTCAAGCACACACCAACATTTGCTAGGTGTCCACTGCTAGTTTCTGTCATAGACTAAAATGATCAAAGATTCCAGGGGAAAAGAGCAAACTGAAGACTTCCCTACAAGACCTAAACGTGAAAAGGGAAGCACTTAATCTGCTGGATGATAAATAAGTAAAACTCTTGAAGATATAGGC
>NW_004956320.1:5969-7131 GCF_000276665.1 Chinchilla lanigera
ATGCACCACCACATCTGGCCAAACCTTTTGATTTTAAACAGCACATCTAAATGTTTTAAAATGATGCTTTTTGGGAGGTATACCGGGGATTGAACTCAAGGCCTCACAGTGAGCTACATCCTTATTATTTCCTTTTCTTTTCTATTTATTGATTGATTTATTTATTTTTGAGACAGGGTCTCACTATGTCGTTCAGGGTGGCCTTGACCTCACAGTGATCCCCCTGCCTCAGCCTCTCAAATGCTGGGATTACTTACAGGCGTGTGCCATCACATCGAGTTTATTTTTTATTTTGAGACAGGGTCTCAATAAGTTGCCAGATTGCTCATGCTTAGTTTGAACTTCCAGTTCTCCTGTCTCAGCCTCCCAGAGAGCCCTGCACATTCACGTGTTTTGAAGTAGTACTGGAACGTGGGAAGGCCTTCACTGTCGGACGGCTGTCTTTGGTTTTTAATTGTGGAGGATCAGCCGGGCGTGGTGGCGCACGCCTGTAATCCCAGCATTGGGACCAGAGGCAGGAGAATTACAGCAAGTCTGAGGCCAGCCTGGCCTAATAGTGAGCTCAAGGCCGACCTGAACTGCATAGTGAGACCCCATCTCAAAACAATAAAAAAAAAATCTTTTATTACTCTGACATTTTTAATGTAAAAAAGAATTGCCTTCTGACTTAAGTTCTCAGGGTACATTTGTTGCTTATTTATGTAACATCTGGTGTTAATTGAATATTTTATTTTAATAAACTTTAAAATGTAATGATTGCTTATTTTTTAACAATTTTTTTTTGTACTGAGAATTGAACTCAGGACCTTGCGCTTGCCAGGCAGGCGCTTGTGCCACTGAGCTACATCCCAGGCCCCTGATTTCTTATTTTTGCATCAGGTTTTTTTTTATAATTTGGGTCATAACAACTCTTTGTAAATTAGAAATTAAAAAGAAGTCATGTACAAAAATTATGGGAAATAGAAGGTATATGTTTTGACCCTATTAAAGATATATGATATATGAGTATAGGCTGGGCATGGTGGTACACACCTATAATCCGAGCACTTGGGAGGCTGAGGCAGGAAGATCATTGCGAATTCGAGACCAGCTTGGGCTGTAAAGAGAGCTCAAGCCCAGCCTGAACTGCATAGCGAGACCCTGTCTCAAAAAAAAAAAAAAA
>NW_004956321.1:0-5285 GCF_000276665.1 Chinchilla lanigera
GGCATAGTGGGGCACACCACCTGTAATCCCAGCACTTGGGAGGCTGAGGCAGGAAGATCACCATAACTTTGAGGCCAACCTGTGCTACATAGTGAGTTCAAGGCCAGCCTGGACTGCATAATGATACCCTGTCTCAAAAAACAAAAACAACCAAAAAGGAAGAATTGAGAAATGTCACATACACGTACCAACTCCCCACGATGTATGTAATCATAATGTACTACAAACATGTACCAATAAAAAATAAATTTTTTAAAAAAGGAAATTGTCTTAGCAGGATATTGTAGATTAGACTTTAACACAAGCTCCCATTCAGATGTGTGTGTGTGTGTGCGCGCGCGTGCATCTGTAATCTAATACTCTAGTTTTCAGATAAAGACAATAAGACCCACAAGTCCAAAACCTAGCCTTACCTAAAACAAAGTGATTAAAGGAAAATCCACCTCACAATTGTGAAAATTAGCCTGTCTTCCTTGCTGCCTGTAGAACTTTAAGTGATAACCCTAATTTACTAGTGGATACTATGGACTATTTTGTTGTACCCCTGTCCCATGCTGACGTGGGGTACCATTCTAGTAAGTAGGTGACTATCTTTATCTGATGAATGCCCTAGGCATTCTAAGGCAGGGCCTTCTTTTTAGTTTGAAATTCTATACACACACACACATGCACACACACACACACACACACACACACACACACACAAAGATCATCCTTTCTACAAACCCACCTGAAGACTGCAAACTTGCCCCTAAATCCAGATCCTGCTGCCTGTTTATAGATGTCCATGGGTTTGTAACAGCACCATGTTTAAACACCAGTCTCAGGGCAATCCCTTCTGCAAACATTATCTCATTTATGACTTCAAGCCTTGTGAGATTGAAAGGATCATGTCCATTTTATAAAATGGAAAGCTCCAGCTTCAAGAGCTCCCATGACTTCCCTAGAAATTCACAACTGATAGCAGCCTTGAGTGTGACTCCTTCTGCAAGGTCCCAGGGCTTCCAGGGCCAACACTGCATGCTGTTGAACAGAAGGCATGGGTCTGGCATCTAGAAATATGTAAGTAACTTCTTCCAGCTAAAGATGCTACCCCGCCACCACTGGTCCATATCCAGTGTAATTTGTGAACTAGCTCATTAAATCACTTCCGAGGAATTCCATAAAACATCCATTGCATGGGATTCACAACCATGAGGAGGCTCTTACCACAGACCAAGGGGGTTAGTGAGACTTGTTTTGTAGGCTTTCAGTTTAAATGCTTGGTTCCACTTAGGCTTGGAGCTGGTGGAGTCCCTGGACTTCTCTTGTGGCTTGAGGCCAAGCCAGTCTCCCCTCTCCTACTCTCACACAATCGATTGTTTGGATGGAAACACCGGCCTTCGTGTGGACCCCTGCTGCACTTCATCTTGCAGGATTTGGCTCACGACTCCAGCCAACTGAGATCATTTAAAAGTTTGATTTTGTCATCAATCATACTTTCTATCCCTCCCAGCTGTGTGTCAGCCACAGATGTGATAAGCGGATTTTATATATCTTTGTCCAAATCACTGGTACCAAATATTAAACAGGGCTAGGGACAGTTCTCTGGGGCGTCCTTCTGCTGTGATCTCAGGGCATTTGCAAGGGCCTCTCTTCCAGGATTTGTCCTTTGACATTATCAATTTTTAATCCTCAATGCCAGCACCTTAAGGGCCGAGCCTTGATCTCATGCTCATTTTAATTCTCATCGGGCACCATGCTGGGTATTGAAGAGAAAATGTTTTCGGAACGGTGCAATAGACCAAGCCATCAAGTTGATGTCAGAAGACACAGGTTTAAGTCACTTTCCTACACAGAAGCCATTTACACACACACACACACACACACACACACACACACACACACACACACACACACAGACCAGGATCTCAGTTCCTGTGTACACAAAGGAATAAGGATCTCTGCAGACAACCTCACTGGGTCATTGCAGAGCTCAAGAAAAGAATGCATACAAAGACGCATGTTCACTCACCCCTACTGAGGCTCTCATATGCATTTCTTCAACCTTTCTTCTTTCCCATTAGCCCCATCCTCTTGTTTCCTTTCTTCTACTTCTCTAGGAATCCTTCCTTGTCCCCCTACATAGTCTATTACCACCTCCTTTGAGATCCCACAGCACTTTACAGATCTTCCCTTGTCCCATGTGTCCCTACTTGTCTGATTACTTCTCCATCTTCCACTCCAGAAGATGGCCTCGAAGTCAAAAGCTACAACTTAAGTATTTCTGTCCCTGGCACCAGCATGGAGATCTGGGGCACAGAAGACACATGATACCAGGTTCATGGGACACTTGAATGATTGCAAGCTCCACAGTCAGCCCCTCTTTTGCTTATTGATGCTTGAAGGAAGTGGTGTGACTGCAAAGCTCTTTGCTCTGGACATTATCAAGCATCACTATGAGCATAGCTCTACTACTCTGGCTATTCTAGTCTGTCCTGGGGAAGAAACAAAGGCAAGTCTAATGGACAAAGTCAAGTCCAAAGCTCTGAGAACAAAAATCAAGTTTATTCTGCTTATCAGCAAATTAGGCTGGGCTCCCCAGCAAGTAGACACTGAGATGGAAATTTGAGTACATGAAGTTTGCTAGGGAGGATCTTTGAATCAACCGCTACGGGAGGGTGGGAAAAACAGAATCGGGCAGATAGAGAGTTGATGTGCAATGCAGTGGCCCCAAGGGACTCAGCTGGCTTTGGGAACTTTGGAACTGGAATAACCCTTCAGAGCTTCCTGAATTAAAGTGAATGAGCTGAGCATCTTGACTGGTCTTGGATGAAGAGTGCTTCCATGAAGGTATGAACCTTGCACTAGGCAGTTCTCTTCTACTGGGGACATTCTCACAGAGATGCAGCTGAGAACCACCAACATTTGTAGCCACTGGAGACAGAAGTAAGTCTGTATGAAAGTCAGGAATATTTTGTTCCACTGGTTGCTTAACAGCACCTGGTCCATTGTAGCCCTTTAAAGAATACTCCATGTACAAATGCAGGAATCTGTGGACAACCCCAAGAGGAATCCTGCAGGTTTTCTGTGTGACTCCCAGCACCCATTCAGATATGCACTGCTGTGGTTTGGGGTTATTTGCAAGGGGAACCATACAACACAGGACACATATCTATAAGATTACTTATAATAGTCACCCAAAGAGTGGTACACAAAAGAGTGCAGGAAATCTGTCCACACACTAAGATCAAAGAATCTACATGAGTCCAGCTGAAGACGTAGAGTTCATAACAATGCCTCCCATGAGTCCAACTGGAGGCCAGAGCCCATGACAGTGTCTCATGCAGGCCTGTTTCACAGATCTGTGCTGGAAGACCCCAAAGGTCAGTGGTGAAATCCAGAAAGTCTGTGCTAGTGGGATGAAGGATCTGTGCCAGCAGGTTGAGGGAGCTAAACTGGAGCCAGGAAGTGATGTGCAAAGCAAGAACTGGAGCGTCCCTGAAAAATGTCACAACCATCCTCAGCAACAGTGAGGTCCCGAGCTCCTCCAGTGAGCAAGACAGCTGAGTTACCATCAGGAAAGCCAACATAACAAGCTTGTCAAGGAGACTAACAGTGCACCATCTTCCCCTCCAGAGCCAGGAAGTGATGCTCAGAGTAAGGACCAGAGATCCCCCAACGTGAACTGAAGCCATTCTCAGTGCCAACAAGGCCCCAAGCTCCTCGGCGGGTGAAAACAGCCGAGTTCATCGGGAAAGCCAACGTGATGAGCTCCTCCAACAAAACCAACAGCTCCTTACAGCTACCAGCACCCAACAGCCTCTCTCAGCTCCCAACATCCCTGCCTCTTCTTCTCCAGTTCTGCCTCTTATGCTGCTGACAACAGTCCTCAGGTGGGCCTCCCACACCTAGCACCATGCTTACTCAGTTCATCTGGGTGTTATAAGTTGCCCACCAGTTGTCAATCCACTATGTGCACCTTTAGAGTGAGTTACCTCCTTGTCAGGGCCTTTGCAAGTGCTTATCTCAGGGAAGAAGATAAGTTTGGCTTCCTTGAGAAGGGAGGGAGACATATAAATAGCCCATCCTACTCAGGGGAGGACGTTAAGTGGGGCAAGCTCAGAGGGCTGCAGTAGCACAGAAAAGGTAAACAGCTTCTAAAGGAGGTAACTCCAAAGCCAAGGCCTGAAGGAAAGAGATAGCTTCATTCTGGAGAAACAAGAAGTGTAAGGCAATGATGCTGGCCTGAGGGACCAGGGTATGGGTCTGATGGTGGAGGTAAACCAGGACAGGTTCTCCAAGCCAGCAACAGATCTTGGATCAGATCCTAAATGAAGGAGGATTTCCAGTAGGGGAGAGAGAAGCTAGAAAGGAGCATTCTAGAGAGAATACAACATTGGTTGCTTGGGTCATTTTCCATCCAAGGGCTGCATGGGGAAGGACCAGCCAGCCAAGCACGTGCCGTACCTGTGCTCTCCACCCAAGTAATAGCCTGAGGTATCTACACTACGGTAGGCTAAAGGAGCTGCTGCCTCTTAAGAAGAAAGGTGTATTCTTGTCTTGACACCCAAGTGGTGAGCTCCTATGAATGTGACCCCAGTGAAAGAAAACCCAGAGAACAAGCCCAACGCTGTCAACTCAGAAGAATTAGGGCTCCTCTTGACATATAGCATACTGGGAAGGAGCTCAAGCAAGGAGCCACTGGGGCTGATTCACAGCCACTTTCAGCCGCTTACGTGCCTGTGGTACAAGCAGGTCACTAACCCACATCTGTAAAATTCCTGCATCTGTAAAAGGAGAATGAGAACTTCACCACGCTAAAGATTAGCACACAAATTAATCCAATAATGAGAGATAATTTTACATCTATCAGACTGGCAAAGATTTTTAAAAAGATAATTATCAATACTAATGAAGGCGGGTAATGAAGTCTCACTTAGTCAATGTGTGTGGGTGTGGTGAATTGAAATAAACAATTCCAGGAAGCAACTTGGCAACAAATATGAAGTCTTTGAAATGTGCTCATCCAGAAATTCCACTTCTACAAATTTATACTAAAGAAATACAAGAAATGCAAAAGAGAGAAATGTATGGTGAAGGATGTTTAGAAAAGCATTATATTTGGGGGCAAAAAAATGGAAATAAGCTAAATGTTCATCAACACGTATCAGTATATAATAATATTAATAAATTATGGCACACCTGTACATTGGAATATTATACAGCATTGAAAAATCAGGCTTACAAATTTGATTTATTTACAGAAAGTGCTTATACAGTAAAGTAATATTTAAAAAGAAAAA
>NW_004956322.1:0-1192 GCF_000276665.1 Chinchilla lanigera
TTTTTTTTTTGGTTTTTCTCCGGTACCGGGAACCGAACTCACGACCTTGCGCTTGCCAGGTAGTCGCTTTTGCCGCTGAGCTAAATCCCCAGCCCCCCAGTTGTTGATTCTTTATGATAGTTCTTTTGCAATCAGGGTTTTATTCATAAAGTCTTTGCCTACACCAATATCTTCAAGAGTTTTACATATTCTATATTCCAGCAGATTTAATGTTTCTCTTTTAATATTTAGATCTTTGATCCATTTTGAATTTAGTTTAGTATATGGTGAAAAGTGTGGGTCTAATTTTAATCTTCGACATGTGCAAAGTCAGTTTTTTTTTGTACCATTTATTAAAGAGGTTATCATCTAGTGAATGTGTTTGGCACCTTTGTCAAAGATAAGGTGGCAGATTATGTCTGAAGTTATTTCTAAATCTTGTAATCTATTCTATTGATTTTTAGGTCTGTACTTTTTCCAGTACCACACTATTTTTATTACCACAGCTTTATATTATAATTTAAAATCAGGAATTGTGAGGCAGCAGTCTTGCCTTTGTTGCCCAGAATTGCCTTTGCTATTCTATATGTCTTTTGCTTCCAAATGAATTTTAGGATTGTTTTCTCTCATTCTGTGAGATATGCTATCGGAATTTTGGTCAGAATTGCATTAAATCTGTATAAAAGTTTTGGAAGTATGAATATCTTCAGTATGTTGGTTCTTGGTACCCAAGACCAAGGGATATCTTTCCCTTTTCTGATATTCATTTCAATCTTCTTTTTCAAAGTACTGCAGTTTTCAATGTGGATGTCTTTTACATCTTTTGTTAGACTGATTCCCAGATTTTTTGTTTTCTTTGATGCTATTGTGAATGTTATCTCCTTAATTTGTCTCTCAGTAGGTTTGTTATTCATTTATGGGAAGACTATTGATTTTTGAATGTTGACTTTGTATCCAGCTATATTACTGAATTTGTTTATTAAAACTAGTGGAGTTTTAGGGGGTCTTCTATGTAGAGTATGACATCTTTTGCAAATAATGATAATTTAACTTCTTCCTTTCCAATCATTATTCCTCTTATTTATTTTTCTTGTCTAATTACTCTGGCTAAAATTTCCAGGACTATGTTGAATAAGAGTGAAGACAGTGGATATCCTTGTCTTGTTCCTGATTTTAGAGAGAAAGCTTTCAGTTTTTGTCCATTTAGTATGAT
>NW_004956322.1:1403-2836 GCF_000276665.1 Chinchilla lanigera
CTTGGCTTTGTTAAAATGGTGTATTACATTTATGGATAAATGTACGTTGAACCATCTTTGAATTACTGGAATGAATCTCACTTGATCATTGTGTAAAATCTTCTTGATGATTTGCTTCATTCTGTTTACCTGTATCTTATTGAGGATTTTTGTTCATTAGGGAGGTCTATGTTCATCTATGTTCATTAGGGAGTTTGGCTTGTAATCCTTTTTCTTAGTTGGGTCCTTCTCTGGTTTTGTTATCAGAATAATTCTTGCTTCCTCAAATGAATTTAGGGGTATTGCTTCCATTTCGATTTCATTAAAGATTTTGAGAAGTAGTGATGTTAGGTTTTCTCTCAATTTCTTGTAGAATTCAGCAGTGAATCTATAAGGACTTGGGTTTTTCTTTGCTGGCAATTTTTAAATTACATCTTCTATTTCATTTATTGATATAGGCTTATTTAGGACTTTTATGTCTTCTTGATTCAGTGTTGGTAATTCATATGTCTCTAGGAATCTGCCCATTTCTTATTCATTTTCCATGTCATTAGAATATGTCTTCCAAGTCTGTATAGATGATCTTTGAGATTTGTGCAGGGTCCATTGTGATATCATCCTTATCATTTCTAAATGCACGGATTTGAGTCTTTTATTTCCTTTTTTAATTAGGTTGAATAAAGATTTGTCAATTTTATTTAATCCTTCAAAGAAGAAACTCTTTGTATTTTTAAGTTTCCAATGTATTAATTCATACTCTGATATTTATAATTTTCTCACTCATACAGGCTTTTGTGTTCACCTACTCTTCTTTTTCTAGAAGTTTGCCATGCACCATTAAGTTATTTATTACCACTTGCTTTCTTTTTTCCTGATATGAGTATTCACTGATATAAATTTTCCTCTTAGGACTGCTTTCACTGTGGCCCATAAGTTCTGGTATGTTGTATTGTCATTATCATTTAATTGTACAAATTGTCTGAATTGTTATTTAATTTTGTCTGCATTGGTTATTCAGGAAGGTACTATTTATTTTCATGTGTTTATGAAATTCTTGTGGTTTCTTTTGCCATTGACTTCCAATATCATTGCACTTATGATCTGATAATATGCATGGTATAATTTTGATTCCTTTATATTTACTTAAGCATGTTCTATGATCTAGTATATGGTCTATTTTGGAGAATGTCCTATGTGCAGCTGAGAAGAATGCATATTCTGATGTTGTGGGATGTAACATCCTTTAGTCATCTACTAAGTCCATTTGTTCAAAAGTTTGGTTCAGTTCTAATATTTCATTGTTGATTTTCTGTCTAGTTGATCTGTCTTTAGTGACAATGTGTATTGATATTCCCCTAGTACAACTGTATTAGTGTTTATTTTATTTTTCATACCCATTAATATTTATTTTATATAGTTGGAGGCACTGATATTTGTTGCATATATAATTGTTA
>NW_004956322.1:3584-5329 GCF_000276665.1 Chinchilla lanigera
AGAAATAAGAATCTACCAAATAATAAAATCCCAAGACACAGCAATTTCATCACTGAATTAATTCTATAAGCACTTGTGGGAAGATGTAGCATCAATAAGCCTCAAACTGTTTAATGAAATTGAAAAAGAAGGAATACATCCCAAATCACTCCTGAAAGCTAACATTGCCCTGATTCTAAAACCAGGAAGGAACTGAAACAAAAGTGTAAACTACAAGTCAGTCATTTGTGAACACAGACATAAAAATTCTCAACAATATTTGGGTAACATTAGATTCATTTATTCATAAGACCTTATAAGGTTAGTTATTATATTTACAGAATAAAAACCAGACTATTAGGCTAAGGATAATACAAAACATGTAAGAAGATTGTAGTAAATTAAGGCACATTTTGTTTATGCTAAATTACAATATTTTTTCTCTTTTCTTTTTTGTAGGGAGTTGTGGGGGAAGAATTGAAGTGTGGTATATATATGCATCAATTCTCTACAATGAGTATAATCATTATGTACTGCAAATATGTACTAGCAAATGTTAAAAAAACATATGAGAAAATTCAATGCAACAAACCATAAAAAGATCATATATCATGATCAAGTAGATTTTATCCCAAGAACATAAGGATGGTTCAACATATGAAATCAATAAATTTACTACATGAAATAAAAAGAAATTAGGACAAAAATCACATCACTGTGTCAAAAGAGGCAGAAAAAGCCTTTCACAAAATCCAACATCCATTACTGATAAAAACCACCCTGAAGAAATAGGTATAGAAGGACCTTATCCAATGTGATAGAGACATTTGTGACAAACATACTGCTAACATTATAGTAAGTGAGGAAAAACTGAAAGCTTTTCTAAAATCAGGAATAAGTCAAGAACACTCACTGTCTCATCTCCTGTTCAATGTAGTACCCAAAATATTAGCCAAAGGTTTTTTTTTTTTTTCCGGCACCAGGAATTGAACTCACGACCTTGTGCTTGCCAGGCAAGTGCTGTGCCACTGAGCTAAATCCCCAGCCCCTAATATTAGCCAAAGGAATCAGGAAGGAATGAAAAGAAAGAAAAAGAAAGAAAGAAAGAAAGAAAGAAAGAAAGAAAGAAAGAAAGAAAGAAAGAAAGAAAAAGAAAAAGAAAGAAAGAAAGGAAGGAAGGAAGGAAGGAAGGAAGGAAGGAAGGAAGGAAGGAAGGAAGAAAGAAAGAAAGGAAGAAAGAAAGATGAAGTCAAATTATTCATGTTTGATAATGACATGATTCTCTAAATAGAACAAAAAATGCATCAAAATAAACTTAAAATAACTAAATTCAGTAGTATAACAGGATACAAAATCAACTCACAAAAATCAAATATGCTCTTGTACAGCAATAATGAACTCAATGAGTGAGAAGTTAGGATGAGTAGCATTCACAATAAAATCAAGGAAAATTAAATATTTAGAAATTAAATTAAGCAAGGAAGTGAAAGACCTCTAAAATAAAAACTGTAGTAATCATAAAAAGAAGATAAAAAATACATCACAAGAGGAAAAGATATCCCTTTTCTCAAATCAGAGTATCAATAGAATTTTTCACCTAACTAGAAAAATATCCTGAATTTCATGTGGAACCTAAGAAGCAATCCTGGGCAACAAGAGCAAGAAAGAAGTATGGCAAACCCCATCCTCAAATTTATTTCAGAGCTACAGTGCTAAAACAGCATGATACTCGTGCAAAGACAGACCCTAGGATTAATGAAACAGAA
>NW_004956323.1:0-5273 GCF_000276665.1 Chinchilla lanigera
TTAATACCATTCTACCATGTTGTTTCTGTAACATAAAGCAGAAGAAAAGTACTGCTGAAAACAAAATGATAACCTAAACTAAAGATAAGTATCTGAAGAAAATCCTCAAAATACAGAAGAAGCGGTATCCTTTTCTCAAAGTGTATCCTTCAACAAGGATACAGTGTTCTGAATCTCTGGGCAGGGAAGACTTTGTGTGTTCTTTCACAGAAAGTTAAATCACAAATTAAAACTGCTCCATAAAAACATTATCAAGAATGATTAAAATATTTTAAAAATGAACAGCAGACCAGGCATAGTGGTGCAGGCCTATAATCCCAGCACTGGGCTATAGAGTGAACTCAAGGCCAGCCTGCACTACACAGTGAGACCTTGCCTCAAAAAAAAAAAAAAAAGGAAAGAAAGAAAAATAACTAGTGGCAAGATGGCTGCACACCAATGAATGAAAAATTTTACATTCCTAATGTAAAATTGTAATATTTATATACCAAGAAAGTACAATTTCAATATCATAGGAAAAAATTCACGATAGGTCTGAGAATGTAGCTCAATGGTAGAATGACTGCCTAGCATGCAGAAGGTCATCGGTTACATCCCTAGCACTGAAGGAACCAAAAAAACAGGCTGTAGTGGCATACGCCTATAATCCCAGCACTCAGGAGACTGAGGCACAAAGGTCATGAGTTTCAGGCCAGCCTGGGCAATACAAAGAGTTCCAAGGCCAACCCAGTGGATTAGTGGAATCCTGTCCCAAAAGGAAAAAAAAAGAGGTCCTGCCTCAGTTTCCCATTTTGCTTGAGGTAAAAGCTGAGGCCCTTAACTACCCACAAAGCCCACTGGTTTCTCTCCAATTCCTTCCCTTCCTACTTAGCCCTGTGTTCACCATACTCCACCACAGCAGTCCCCGGATACACGAAGGACTGTTCCTCAGATACACAAAGAATGAGCTCACCAAGCAGCCTCTACACAGGCCTTCCCTCTAGACTACATGAAATGCTCCCCATGCCCAACCTTCCTCCCCATACTCACAAGGCTTACTTCTCGATTTCTTGCTCAAATACTACTTTCTCAACAAAATGTAAGAGCTGGGAATGTAGCTCAGCGGTACAAGCAACTGCCTGGCAAGCGCAAGGTTCTGAGGTCAATTCCCAGTACCAAAAACAAAAACAAAAACAAAAAACCAAATCAACAAAATGTAGCATGACCATCCCTCTAAAATGTCACTACCTGTACATGTGCGCGTGCAGCTTTATTCTTTCTTCGCAGGAATTCTGGTCACTTCACTGATCATATCCTGAACATCTACAGAACAGCCAATACAATGTTATTACTCTATCTCTGCAGTATACATTAAAACACAGAGGGAGAGGTGAGATTTGACAGTGAAGCTATGCCTATGGCTAGCAAAAAAAAAAAGTCAATCTGCCAAGGAGGAGCGAGGACTTGAAAGCAAGTAAGCCTTCTAAAGGTAAAGCTTTCTAAGGAGACGTGGTTACCAGTGAGCTGCCCAAACATGAGAAATGTGAAGGCTGGAAAGCTGATGGGGAGACAAGACCACAGGCCAGAAGAAAATTCAGGCTGAAAGGGGAGGGATAAAACAGTAGCACTCAGAACGAGGGGCTGAAAGGGAAGTGCATGAAGAGGGCAGGAGAAGTTCTACGTAACAGAAAGGTCAAGAGGAAGGATGAGACTGCATAAGAAAAGATTACAAGGAAGGGGTGGAGGCCACTGTTACATCACAAACTGTTCTTGTTCAAATCCAAGACCTACCAGCCCAAATATCTGAATATATGGCTTTATTTCCAACTAACTGAAAGGAATGTTAAAACACACAAAGATATATATACACAGATATAGTGTGTGCTGTATCGTTTTGAATCTTGAAATTTCTCACTACAAAAATGAACAGACGCTTAAAAAGTTAATTCCAGCCAGGTGTAGTGGTACATGCCTGTAATCCTGGGCACTGAGGAGGCTGAGGCAGAAGAATCCCTGCCAAGTTTGTGACTAGCCTGAGCTACATAATGAATTCAAGGCAAGCCAAAACTACATATTGAGGCCGTGATTCAAAGACCAAAAATTAATAAAAAATGAAAAGTTAATTCTAGCTAGGTGTAATGGCACACATCTTTAATCCCAGTACTTGGAGGCTGAGGAAGGAGGACCACCATGAGTCTAAGGCCTGCCTCGGCTACACAGAACACCCTATCTTAAAAAAAAGAAAGTTCATACAAAGCCAGAAATGGTGGTATACCCTAATAGTGTCAGTTAATCATGTGGGACACTGACAGCAGGATCACCTGAGCCTCAACCGTGTACAGCTAGCCTGGACAATGCAACGAGATGCTATCTGAAACACAACCCAAGCAGGCACAGTGGCTGAGACAGGAGGATGATGTGGTCCCATGCCTGCAATAGCAGCTACTCAAGAGGCTGACACAGGGGCTGGGAATTTAGCTCAGCGGCAAAAGCGCCTGCCTGCCAAGCGCAAGGTCGTGAGTTCGGTTCCCGGTACCGGAGAAAAACCAAAAAAAAAAAAGAGGCTGAGACAGGAGGATCACAAGCTGGAGGTCAACCTGGGATTTTTTTTGTTCCTGAGACAGTGTCTTACATGAAGTTCAAGCTGGCCACGAAGTCACACTGATCCTCCTGCCTCAGCCTCTCAAGTGCTGTGATTATAGGCATGTGCCACCCTGCCCAGTTAAACTGGACAATTTAACAAGACCTTCTTTCAAAATAAAATAAAAACCCTCATATGGTGATACATCCAAGCACTGTTGGAGGGTAGAAGAATTTCAAGCTCTAGGCCAGCCTGGGAAATTTAGCAAGATCCTATCTCAAAATAAAAAATGTAGCTGGGCGTGGTGGCACACATCTGTAATCCCAGTACTGAGGAGGCTGAGGCAGGAGGATCATCGTGAGTTCGAGACCAGCCTGGGCTACAAAGTGAAAACAAGGTCAGCCTGAACTGCATAGCAAGACCTTGTCTGAAAAAGACAAAAAAGAAAAATGTAAAAGAGCTGAGGGCATATCAAGGTCCTGGAGTCAAACCACAAGTACTATTAAAAAAAGGGGGGCCAGGGATGTAGCATAGTGAAGGACCTGGGTTCACTTCCCAGTACTAATCAATTAAACTGTTAAAAGATTAATTCATAAAACTGGAATTACTCTATCTCATTCCTTAATACCTCTGTTAAGGTACCTGCCACAGGAAAGATGAGTAACACTGTATGTGACCCACTCCTTAAGATTCTGTTCTTCCAGTTAACACAACAAGGCTACCTGGACTTCTTTCCATCATTGAGAAAACAGGATGGTACTGTAGGCCTTTAAATCTACAAGAAAGCTGGGTGTGTGGGCACATGCCCGTAATCCCAGCACTCGGGAGGCTGAGGGAGGAGGATCGTTGTGAGTTTGAGACCAACCTGGGCTACAAAGTGAGCTCAAGGCCAACCTGAACTGCACAGTAAGATCCTACCTCAAAAACAATAAATAAATAAATAAACAAACAAACAAATAAATCTACAAAAAGGAGGGCTGGGTATATACTCAGCAGCAGAGAATGACTAGCACATGCAAGGCCCTGGGTTCAATCCCCAACACCCAAAATATGAAATAAAACAAAAATTGAAGGAACCAAACCAAAACCACAATAATAAATTTAATACAAAGGCTCCTGATTTTTTGAAAGATAAAGAGAAACCTGAAATAGTTAAAATACTAAATACAGCCTGAATCACACCAAATTAACACTGAACTTATACCAATCTTTTTTTTGTTTTTCATACTGGGAACTGAACTCAGGACCTTGCACTTTCCAGACAGGCACTTGTGCTACTGAGGTACAACCCCGGCCCTGCTTACGGCAATCTTTAGGAAATTTACTTTTCCAAACATTCTACAGTATAAAATTCTTAAAGTTAACTCACCAAGTATGATAAAATAATGATTTTATGTATTCTCAGATTTACAATGAATATACTGAAATCAAAATCATTTAATACAATTAGGAAAAAAAATACAATTAGGAATTTTGGAACCAGAGATTTCGTAAATGTTTTTGCAAGTTCAGTGACTCTGGCTACGCTATTCAGGGAGAGACAAAACAAACAGTACCCTGCCAGGCTTAGTGGCACACACCTGCAATTCCAGGGCTCTAGAGACTGAGGCAGGAGGATCACTGTCAGCTACAAAGTGAGCTAAGGCCAGTCTGAACTACACTGTGAGACCCTATCTCAAAAAGACCAAAAATAAAATACAGTACCTTGCACATGTGAATTTATATGCACTCTCATTAAAAAGATGCCACTTTATTACTAACAAAGCAGTGTCAAATTCCACTCAGTACAAGAGCAGCTGCAGCTGAATCCAGCAGTGTATGCTTGCCTGCATGTTATTGTGAGAAATAGTGGAAAACTTCATAGGCTGTCATCCAGAATGTCTGCGGTTCCTTTTCATATTTCTTTTGCAAAGCAGTCATTAGGCCAGTAGTCTAACTTTTTAAAGGTGGAAATATCCACTGCTTTTTTAAACTGTCCTTCTTAAATGTAAATTCAACAATATTCCAAAATTCTAGAATAACAGAAAAAATTCAGACAAAAAATAATTAACATGTCTTCAAATTAGTGTAAAGGGATTGGGAAGTAAAACAGAGGTACATGCCACCCTAAAAAAAAAAAATCTGAAGTATTCAGGGAGACAGATTTGTTGTTTTCTTTTAGATGGATGGTACTAAAAGGACTGAACCTGAAATATTCACACTGAGCTATACTCCTCTGCCCCTCTTTTAAATGTTGAGACAGTCATTAAACTGCTCAGGGTGGACTCAAGCTTGTGATCCTCCTATCTCAGCCTCACAGAGTACTGAGATTTCAAGTACGCATAACCAAGTCTAGCTGAGGGAGAAGGGAAATTTAAGGTCACAATAATTTACATACTAAGTGTGACAAACAGCACTTTGTTATGCTGTTATTTTCTTGTAAGTTTATCATACAGGCATTCAAAAGCTAATACAAGCCTACAAAACAGTTGAGCATAAAAACCATAACCAAGAAGAGATTGTATAAACCAGACACACTGGCACAAGCTGGGCTACTTAAAAAGAAGTAGAGGTGGGAGGACCACTTAAGCCCACAACTTCAAACCAGCCTGGAGAATACAGCACCATCTCATCCAAAAAGAAGACACTATTACAGTTTGATGTAAGGTGAATACATTCTGTACAAGTAGGGGTAAATCAGAAAGACTGTTTTCAACCACGGATGGTGGCAAAC
>NW_004956324.1:0-5295 GCF_000276665.1 Chinchilla lanigera
TATAAAAAAAATATAAACTTTATGTTATCAGAGCCTCAGATTTTGGAGACTATGCTACTGGGGTCCAAAAGTGTTAAATAAAATTTCCTTTGTTCTGCTGAGCGTCTGGCTATTGTTGACCCAATTTTCCCAAAACAGTATGACAAGTGACTTTCAATTCTGCTTCTAACTTCAACCTTGTGCTTTATATAGTTTTTTGTTTTATTTTATTTTGTTTGGAACTGGGAATTGAACTCATAATCTTGCACTTAAATCATGTGCTTTATATTATGTCTTTGACACTGACAGAGAGAGGGGGGCTCCACTTCATTACCACCAGACAGCATCCAGGCCAACCTAACCTAGCAACCTCACTTGAGCAATGTAAGGCACCATGGTTCTTCATAAACCCTGGAGGACTGTACATGCTCCACCTTCAAGATTATTATAGAGAAACATCAGACATTTAAAAATGTGTATTATTACATTTTCATTCATAATGAAAGAGAAATTATAATTCCAAATAATGATAATTTATTCTTATTATTAATAGTATTATGTTCTATTTCTAACCTGGCTCAGATAGCAGCCACCAGGGATCTAGAGGGACACTGGTCTCCATGTGGCTCTTTTCTCCTCTGCTAATGATGTCAGGTGTGTCTTGGAGCTGCTCCATGGTCCTGGTGGATCATGATTGCTGTCAAGAGACTGTCCAATGTCAACATATGTTGGGAGAATTCCTATCACTTTGATTTCTGCTACCATTGGCATAGTGTTCACCCAGTAAGGAAGGCTGGGGAACTGGAAAACCCTAAGTAGGTTAGGGGTCGTCTGGAGCGAGGAGTCTGTTGTAATTTTCACCCTTCTGCTCTGGAGTCTTTGTCCAGTAAGTAGTCTCATGCAAGTGAGGGTGCACGAGCAGGTGCAGGAACACGATGGGGTCTGGGAGACTTGGGGACACAGGAGGGTAGGAGCGCTCCTTGCCGTTGCAAGTGAACACACTTCCAAGTTCTAGCAGAGCCCTGAGGAAGTTTGTGCCTGCTTTATCTTCCAGAACTTCATGAGGTGCAGTTTCCACTGAGGTGTCACTCTGGTTTATCTCAGATTTGGAAAATGAAGTCACTGAGGGAGGATTAGCAGATGCGATATACATGCTGAGCTGTTCACCAGGAGAAATAAAGGACATCTCAAATGGAGTGTTTATTGTGCTTTAGTGGTGTAGACCACCATCTTGGTTTTTGGAAATGTGAAAGAACAAAGGCTAGGCCTCTGGCTGCTGTGAGCTACTCAGGGGTGAGTCATGGCCTTATAATGCCTCGACTATCTTGCTACTTGTTTGTTGTGAATTGAAGCAGTTTCTTTTGCTTCCACAAACAGCTGAGTTTTCTAACAAAAAGATGTGGAGGCATTTGGTTTGGTCAATGAGACAGCAAGGTCAGAATCTGAGAGGAATAGCAAAGTCTCATATAACTGAATTTTATTATTTAAAGGGGAAAGAGAATATTTATTCTGATTTGGTGCACAGTAGGAGGGAGAATGAATCAGAAAACAAAGGTTGGAGGGAAGTCATGGAGCCCTTCTGTCTGCTCCCTAGCAGGCATCCTTATTCTTATGAGTTGAGGGGTCTGAAGATAGAATGTCACCTGACTAACCACCTAACATGGGAAAACACATCTCATTCACTGGCCTACCTCAGGCTGTATATTGCAATGGCTGGGTGGAGTGTCCAACAATCCAATGAGACTTGATGTGCAACTCTTCTAATGTAACTCATTTCAGAGGGATTAGTTTGGAGCAGAGGAAATCTTGCTACTAATAATTTTATAGCCCCAAATGTGGAAAAACTACTAACACGTGATGAAAAACTTCTTTGGAGGAACAGAACAGATAAATACCATAGTTTGTATGTACACATGCATATGTGGATTTGTGTGTGTGTGTGTGTGTGTGTGTGTGTGTGTGTGTGTGTATGTTGCTGGAAATTAAACCAGAGCCTCTTGCATACTATCGAAGTGCACAACACTGAGGTACACCATTAAGCCAACTTGGTTTTATGTTATAATAATTCTTTAATTACTAACTCAAGGTCTGTTTCCAATGGGACAATAAAGTATGTAAGAAAATGACCAATAATGTGAATATTATATTTTCTTTTATGAGGATGGGTAGCTACTTGCACAGTTCTTATTTAACTAGTATTTCAGGTTGTGTGTAATATAAGCCTTTGATAGCAATCACTTAATTGTACTTAACAACTGGCAAAAGTGACATATTAAACATAAATTTTAAAAATGATGAACACGCCAAATGCAATGCTGAGCTTATTTTACATGTTTAATAAAATAAAGTTCCACATTCTTTAGCCAGGAACCTGCCATTTAGTTTGATGACACTAGACGGAGGAAATGGAAAAGCCAGGGTTGGTGGGAGCAGGGAACAACACGGCTGTCCAGGAGTTCACCCTGGAGGGCTTCCCTGCAGTCCAGCACCTGGGGAAGGTCCTCTTCCTGCTGCACCTGCTGGCCTACCTGGCCTCTGTCATGGGAAACTTGCTCATCATCACAATCACCTGGGCTGACCAGCGCCTCCACACACCTATGTACTTCTTCCTCAGCACTTTCTCCTTCTGTGAATGTGGTTTCATCACCACGGTTATTCCTAAACTCCTGACCATCTTTCTGTCGAGGAAGCACATGATTTCCTTTGCTGCCTGCTTCACACAAGCATTTGCTTTTCTTTTCCTGGGTGCAACTATTTTTTTCCTGATGGCTGTGCTATCCCTGGATCGGTACCTGGCCATCTGCAAACCTCTGCACTACCCCACCATCATGAACACAAGGACATGTGTCCTGCTGGTCACTGCCTGCTTCTCTTTGGGATTTCTACTCATGGCAGGTCCGGTTATCAAGCTGTCCCAGTTGTCCTTCTGTGGCTCCAATGTCATCCCTCACTTCTTCTGTGATTTTGGACCCTTGGCAAATCTCTCATGTTCTGAAACAAGATCTATTGAAACATTGTTTTTTATCTTTGCTTTTTTTGTCCTGTTTAGTTCCCTCTTTATAACCATTATTGCCTACAGCAACATAGTGGTCACAGTTGTGCACCTCCCATCAACCAAGGAGCGGCAGAAAGCCTTTTCCACCTGCTCCTCTCACCTCACTGTGCTCTGTCTTATGTACAGCAGCTGCATCTTCATCTACGTGAAGCCAAAGCAAACGAGCAGGCTGGACTCCAACCGAGAGGCTGCTCTGGTGAACACGGTGGTGACTCCACTCCTGAACCCTGTCATCTACACCCTGCGGAACAAGCAGGTGCACCGGGCACTGAGGGACGCTCTGTCCAGAGTGAAGTTGCAGAAATAGAATCACAGCCTTTTAATAGAGGAGTGTGACTTTCCTTCCACCTAATTTAACTCCTTTCCCTTTTTGCAATTACCTATATAAGTTGGAAAATATGTAAGTTTTTTTCAGGTTCTGCTTGTGTAGTCTGGCCATTTTGGTGAGTTTATCTACTAGCTCTATGTGAACATTCAATATTGAGTCACATATTCACGCTGAATTTTGTTTCCATCAGTAAATTAATAGAATTTAAAATATTTTAATGAAGAGCCTCCTGTATATGATTTTGCCTGATATGTTTAATCCCCTATCTGGGAAGTTGCAATATAAGTATCTACTGTACTTGTGAGTGCATGGGGCTTGGGGAAGGAAATTCAGAAGTATGGAGCCTATCAAACTTGTTTAAGGACAGCTTTTACATGGTGAGTAGATTGAATTTTGAGGAACCCTTAAGTAAACATAACTCTCATTAATATGTTACTTAAATCATACGATTGCTTTGTGTAACAGATCTACTTCATACAGTGATGAAAGCATAGAAAGTTTTCTTACTGAAACTGAAATTTCCCCTTGATTCATTGTTCTGCCACATTGAACTCAGTAGTAGAAGATGAAGTACCCAAGGGAAGGAAACCTGAGGGTTTTTTGTGGGAGGAGGGGGTTTAAAGAGAATAAAATTTTTAAAAAGAACATTAAAAATGATACAGAATTTCAAAACAAGATGATAGGAAATTAACAATGGTTGTTCTACTGTATACTGTTATCTTCAAAGAAGTTGTTCAGATTGCCAGATATAGGCATGCAAAATTGATCAAAAAAATTAAGGACTAACTTTTTTCAATAAACCAATAGAATTTAGTAGTACAATTATCATAGCTTATATATATATATATATAATTTTTCCCTTCCTTTTTTCTTTTTTTCTCCTTTTTCCCACCCAAGTTGCTCTTTCCTTTTGAGCAATTTCTTTCCCTTCATAATATCTATTATACCTTTCAGGTTTTACTTACTCTTTCAGTTTCTTACACTAGAAAGACAGTTTGATGTTTACACATGCAGGTCTGATTTATTTCACTTATGAGTATGGTCTCTAGTTAGATCCATTAACTTCTAAAAGCCTCAAGTTTATCTTTCTTTACAGCTCTGTAATACTCCATTGTATGAAAACACCACATCTTTTTATCCATTCTTCAGTTGATGGGCATTTGGGTTGTTTCCAAGATTTAGCTATTACAAATAGTGCTCCTATAAACATGGGCACATATATATCACTGTGGTATGATGTTTCCCAGAAAGTCAGTGGTTGGGCTGAATGGGACCTCTAATTCTAATTTTTTGAGGAATCCTCACACTGATTTCCACAGTGGTTGTATCAGTCGACACTCCCATCCACAGTGGAGAAGAGTTTCTTTTCCCCCACAGCCTTACCAGCATTTGTTATTGGTTGATAACTTGATAGTAGCCATTCTTTGTGGGGTAAGATGGAATCTCAGAGTTGTTTTAATTTGTATTTATCAAATAACCCATAATGAACATTTTTTCATATATTTATTTGCCATTTGTATTTCTTCATCTGAGAAGTGTGTATTCATCTCAGAATCCATTTTTGGATTGGGCTTTTGAATTTTGGAGGCCTGATTTTTAAAATTTTTTATATGTTCTAGATAGAAGTCCTTGTATCAGGGACAATTGGCTGAAATTTTTTCCCAATTTATAGGTTTTCTTTTTACTATTGGTGACTTCTTTTGACGTGCAAAGTCTTTTCAATAAGATGAGATCCCTGTTGTTGATTATTTGAAGTATTTCCCATGCACTTTGGTTTTTGTTCATGAACTCTGCCTACCACTATATCTTCAAGATTTCGGCCTACTTTCTCTTCCAGTAGATTTAGTGTTTCTATTTTAATATTTAGATCTTTGATCCATTTTAACTTTAGTTTAGTACATGGTGATAGACATGGGTCTAATTTTAATCTTTC
>NW_004956325.1:0-5275 GCF_000276665.1 Chinchilla lanigera
GTGAATAATGGAAGCTTCACCCTGGGTATGGGTGGTACTATCCAAAAGGCTTGTACCCTGGATGGAACAAAAGGGAAAGGGAGGCTTGCTGTTACCTGCTGCTTCCTGCCTGCCCTGCCAAGGACTGGTTCTCCTCTGTCATGCTGCCCTGCTTTGGAGCCAGCTGACTATGGACTGAAACCTCCACAAACTGTGTCAAAATATACCTTCTCTCCTGTAACTTTGGGGGTTGCTTATTTTTGTCTCTGTAATAAGAAAAGTAACTAAGACAACATCATTAGTCATTTGGAAAGTGCAAATCTAAACCACAATGAGATGCTACTTCACACAGTGACAGAAAAAAAGAAAAAGAAAAACAATAACAACTGTTATTGAGGACATGGAGAATTGAAGCCCTCATAAATTGCTGCAGGTACAGATACTGGTAAAATAGTATAGATGCTCTGGAAAACAGTTTGGTGGTTCCTCAGGAAGTTAAACATAAAATAAAGCTGGGTGTGGTGGTGCATGCCTGTAATCCCAGCATCTGGGAGGCTGAGGATCACTGTGAGTTTAAAACCAGCTTGGGCTACATAGAGACATACCCAAGGCCTGAATTACATATTGGGACCCTGTCTCAAAAAAAAAAAAAGTTAAATACCAAATAACCACATGACCCAGCAATTCCACTCTTACTTATACCTTAGAAGGTTGTAAACATGTCCATATAAACATTTGTATATGAATATGTAGAGTGGTATTATTCATAATAGTAAAGAATTGAAAATTACCCAAAACTCTAGCAGCTAATAAATAGATAAATAAAATGTAGTATGCCATCTAGGGGAGTATTACTCAGCCATAAAAAGGGAGAAGTACTGATATGGGCAGGGATAAATCTTGAAAACATTACATTAAGTAAAAAAAATTCATCACAAAAGACCACAATCATATGACTCATTCATGTGAAATGTCCAGAACAGACTGTGGGGAGTGACTGCTGTCAAGTCCAGTGGGTTGGAGAGATCATAAAACGTTTTGGCATGAAACAGCAGTGATTATTGTGCAACGTTGTGCATATACTTAGAAAGTCGGGGGCCGGGATACAACTCATCGGCACAGCACCTGCATGGAAAGCACAAGGTTGTGAGCTCGATTCCTAGTACCAAAAAAAAGAAAAAAGAAAAGCAATGCAAGTGCAATTAAAAGGATGAATATTATGGTATGTGAATTGTATCTCACTTTTTCAAAAAGGAAGAAATACATTTACAAAAATGTAGAAATACATTTACAATGTAAGAACACAGGCACCCCAATAAAAAATGAGTAAGATGCTACTGGGCATGGCAGTGTGTGGCTGTAATCCCAGCACTCTAGGAAGCTGAGGCAGGAAAATCACAAGTTTGAACCCTGTCTGGGAAATTTAGCAAACCTTTGTCTCAAAATAAAAAATGGCCTGGAGCTAGAGCTCATTGGGAAGGCCCCTGGGTTCAACGCTTACTTCAAAAAAAAGAAAAAGAAAAGAAAGAAAAAAAAGCACAAGACAAAGGTGGGCGAGCTGCCCTCTCAATTTGGGCAAATTGTGAATAAACTCATTTTCCCTTTTAAAAATATAAGCAGGAAATTTCAGATGACACTTCAAGAAGATTTACAAATGGCAATAAACACACAACAACATGTGAAAACATCATCAGTCATTGGAGAGGTGCACGTTCAAGCTACAATGAGGACATCGACCATAAATTCGGAGGAGGCAACTTGTGTATGTTGCTTGCGGGGATATAAAAGGCTCCAGCACTTTGGAACTTGGCAGTTTCCTAAAAATATTTCCAGTCTCCTACCATACAACCCAGCCATTTCTTGGGGCGTGGTGGCGCATGACTGTAATTCCAGCACTAGGGAGGCTGAGGCAGGAGGATTGCCACGAGTTCGAGGACAGCCTGAGCTATATAGTGAGCTCTAGGCCAGCCTGAACTATACAGCAAGGCCCTGTGTTAAAAAAAAAAAAAAAAAAAAAAGACCCAGCATTTCATCCCTAGGTATTTACTCAAAACACCCAAAATACGTGTCTGCACGAAGACTGATACAGACATGTTTAGAGCAGACCCCTTGCAAAAGCCCCACATTGGTACCGATCCAGGTGTTCCCCACCAGGTGTACAAACACACACACTGAAGTGCAACATGGGTGAATCACAAGCATTATGCTGGTGAAAAGCAATTTTTTTTTTTTTTGGTCTTTTTTGAGACAAGGTCTCACTATAAGTTCAGGCTGGCCTTGAGCTCACTTTGTAGCCCAGGCTGGCCTGGAACTCACAACAATCCTCCTGCCTCAGCCTCCCAAGTACTGGGATTACAGGTGTGCGCCACCATGCCCAGCTGAAAAGCAATTTAAAAAGAGACAAGTCTGGCACAGTGGCATACACCTGTGATCTCAGCCTTCAGGAGGATGGAGCAGGAGGATCTCCGAAAGTTGAAGCCCAGCCTGGGCTATACAGTGAGACCCTATGAAAACCAAAGTGGGGGTGGGGGGGTGCACAATGTAGGATTCCATTTATGTAAAAATTCTAGAAGATGCAGTTTCTCTGGTGACAGAAAGCAGACCAGTGGCTGGGTGGAAACAGGCACAGAGAGAGATATACACAGGGGCACAGGGAGCTGTTGTGGATCAAGAATATGCTCTATCTACCTATCTATCTATCTCTTTATTTATTTAGTACTGGGGACTGAACCCAGGGCCTTCACATTGAGCTACATCTCCAGCCCATTTTTTATTTTGAGACAGGGTCGTGCTAAATTGCCAAGGCTGGGCTCAAGCATTCAATCCTCCTGCCTCAGCCTCCCAAATAGCTGGGATTACAGGTGTGCACCACCACACCCAACTATGAAATATGTGCTACCTTGACTGTGATAATGGTGGCGTGGGTATGCGCACATGGAGACTACGTTAGACCATGTATCTGAAGCATATGTAGTTCATTATACTTCGATGGTACCTCAATAAGGTTAGAGGTATGAATTACTTAAACACAAAAGTGAGAACCTAAGTGAAGACAACAGACGGAAAACACCTCTTTATGTGGTTTTTTCTTACGGTGCCGAGGATGGAAGCCTGGGTCTTGCCCACGCTAGGCAAGCGCTCTGCCACTGAGCTACATCCCCAGCCCTACGTTTACTTCTGCCGACTTGTGAATCCTCTTATCAGCAAAGGAGGCAAAAATGAAGGCAGAACCCACGCTCGAGAAGAGAAAGAAGAACAGGAAAGAGCTCTGGACATCAGGAAGGACATAGGCAACCACGGGGACGCACGAGAGCTGAAAGGCACGGGGTGCAGGGAAGGAAGAAGGGGTGGAGGAAGAGTAGGCTGGAGGGGAGGCGCTGTGACTTCCCAGCCACCCCGAAAGAAGCCATCACTGCCACTGACGCGCACACCAGGCGTCCCCCGGAGGCCCCCAGGGACTCACAGGAGAAAGCAGCCAGGAGGAGACACACGCAGGAAGAAAAGAACTTTAGCAGAAATTCTGAACATCTTTCCAGAGGGAAGATCTTGCACCCGAAAATCAATAACCGTTAGCACGAAGAGGAAACACTCAGGAAAGAGATCTCCCAGGTATTAAAAAAATTACAAAACAGAAATTGAAACCTCAATATAAAGGCTGGAAGATAAAGATGAAAGAAACTCCCAAAAAGCAAAGCAGAAAAACAACAGGTTGAAATCTGCCCCCACCAAAAAAAAAAAAAAGTTCAAGAAAGTCCTCCAGAACTGAGACACCTGAATTCACAAATGAGGGCCCCATTGTTTGCCAACAGATTAACAGCAACTCAGGTAGGATACTGGAAACAAAGATGCCGCACAAATTTAGGGGCTGGAAGGTAGGACAAAAGGTCAGGAATCAGAACTACTTTCAGATTTTTTTTTTTTTTTTAGGACAGGGTCTTGCTGTGCTGCCCAGGCTGGTCTCAAGCAATCCTCCTGACTCAGCCTCCTCCCTAGCTGGGTCTGTTGGCATCCACCACATAGCCTGGTTTGACTTCCCCAAAATTCTAAAGGAAAACAATTTCCAACTGCTATGTCTTTTTCTTTCTTTCTTTCTTTCTTTCTTTCTTTCTTTCTTTCTTTCTTTCTTTCAAGTAAGCCTGGGATCAGAGTTTAGGACTTAATTTGTCCTAAAATCACTGAAGCAAAAATCATAAACCATTCTGCTTTCTCTTACAATCCCCCAACACACACACACACACACACACACAGAGAGAGAGAGAGAGAAAAAACTATATGAAAAAGTGATTTTGTACAACAGATGAAACAATATAAATTCAAAACTTACAGACCAGAGTTAGCTCTACCATCATCTCTTTAAAAACGTCTATGAACCTTCAGTCAAAGCCAACAGGGTATATCAGCTACGTCTCTCCTGAAATGGCATCTCTTACGCTTTCCTCATAGACCACAGGCCGCACACCGTCTTGGTGTCCTCAGAAGGCCCTGTCATCGACAGGCAGCAGAGTAAAATGCCAGTCCTGTCTTTCCAGTGCACAAAGGTACAGACAGGAACACAGGGGACTGTTCAAACTTCGCCTTCTGTCCTGTGCTTCATGGTCTCCTCCTCCTTCCCTACCTCCTCAGAAGCTACCTCACCCCTGGCAGCCTTGGCCGCCATCTTGGCCCCTGAAGCCGCCTTCCACTTCAGGCTTGGCCCAGCCCAAGGTGACCGTTTCCATCGATTTCACAGTCTTCCGTGGTCTCCTTGGAGGCCCTGGCGTCTTCCTCACTGTTGAAGTCTACAAAACCAAGCCCCTTGGAGGAGCCGGTTTCCCGCTCAGGGGCCATTCTTGCTCCAATAGAGCCTCCAAATGATCCCTTTAAGGTCTCCGGTGGCTTCCTCGGACAGACCCCTGACACACAGGGTTTTGGCTGGCTGGCTTCTTGCGTTAGGTGACCCCCTGGGTCCTTGCAACTCCAGTCTGATCGTTCTGCCCTCATTTTCCCCTTTTTTGCCAGTGTTTGAAGCTTCTTTAGCGTCTTCGCATGAAGCAAATTCCATGAATGAGTCCTCTTAGATCTCCCTTTCTCTCAGCTACTGCCTGAAAAGTTCCTTGTGTTGTGCTGTGGGAGTGGAAGCTTAAATATAGGGTTTTTGAGTCACCACCTCAGCTGCTGTTCTTTCCACCTCCGTGTACTCCGTATACTTGATTTTGAGCTTTTTCCCCCGGTGTGGTAGAGGGAAGCAGATTGCCATTCATCTCTGTTCCCTGCTTTTCTTCAAAGGTTTTCTCTACATTGGCTTCTGTTAAATTCA
>NW_004956326.1:0-5186 GCF_000276665.1 Chinchilla lanigera
ATTAGCAGGCCTAAATCCAAAGCTAAATGCAGATTTGTAAACATCACAATTCAGAGGCAGTGACTGCCTACTTGGATTAATTTTTTTAAAGAAGGACCAAGCAGGTGTGGTGGTGCATGCTTGCTTCCCCAGCTATTCAAGAGGCTGCAGCAGGAGGGTCACTTGAGCCCCAGAGTTTGGGGCTAGGCTGGTCAACATGGCAAGACTTCATCTCACCAAAAAAAACAGTGAGGACAGTATACTAAATGATCATGTACTCTCTCTCTTCTAAGACATGCATTTTAGACACAGTGCCACAAATAGGTTGAAAGAAAAGGATGAAAAAATATATATCATGCAAACAGTAGTCATCAGAAAAAGTATACTTCAACAATTACTGCAGACAGTAAAAGCATTTCATAATGATACTGGGTCACTATTTCAGGAAAATACACTTTCATATGTACATAAGATGTGATCAAAGTATGTGGTGAATGTTTAAATTTTTTTTTTAATTTTTTTTAAATTTTTTTTTTTCTGGTACTGGGAATTGAACTTATGACCTTGTGCTTGCCAGGCAAGCGCTGTGCCACTGAGCTAAACCCCCAGCCCCCTTTTTTTTATTTTTGAAGGGAATGACACATTCCCCTTCAGAATACTCCCCCTGGCTTTGAACACACTTAACCCTTCTGCCACTTTCTGAAGCAGTTGTGGAAATCCTTGTGTCTACAGGGTGTGCTCGCGGATACAACGAGTGCTGCAGCCAAGTGCCATGCAACAGAAAGGAAGGCTGCTGTGCTCGTCCCTCTTACCAGATCTGCTGCCCTGTGACTCCCGGTTCTTCCCCAAAGTCAAATGACCACAAAAGGTAAACGTTTGTATTGACTCAGGACCTCCTTCAGGCAGACAGAACCATGGGACTAAATGCTTTCATGAAAGAGGACTTCCAGAACTGCCTCAGAAAGTGGCAAGAACATACTGGGAGCAAAAGGCAGTATTCTGAGGATTAATGGCTGTCTTCTATAATATAAAAAAAAACTTTTTTTGTTTTTTTCTTAAGTTCAGGCTGGTCTTGAGCTTATTTTGTAACACAGGCTGGTCTTGCATTTGCAGTGATGCTCCTGCCTCAGCCTCCTGAGGGCTGGGATTACAGGCATGCACCACCACAGCTATTTTTTTTTTTTAATTTAAATGATTTCTGACACCTTGTATGTGCCTACCAAACTTTCCAAAGAAAAAGAGACAAAGGAGAAATAGAGAAACCTATATTGATACCAGGAACAGTTGAAATGCCCCTTTGTAACTGACAGCCTGCACCAAAAGTCAGACTAGAAAAAGAAAGAAACTACCAGCCACTTCATCCTCATACTTGCAGTTGCTAGGTGGGACGTCTTTTCATGCACAACATGGTACTTGCCAAAGCAGACAGCACTGGGAGCTGTAAAACAACTTTCTCTAAGTTTTGAAAGAATGAAATACTTTTAAACATCTTTGACTCCAACGGAATACAATTAGAAACAAATAACAGTAAAATACCTGAAAACTTCATCAGGGGAGGAGAGGGGAAATAAAAAGAATTGAGATGTGTTGCATACATTACCACCTCTCCATGATGAATGTGATCGTGTGCTGCGAATGTGCTGATAAAAATTTTTAAATTCATTTTAAAAATAAAAGCAAGGTGTGGTGATGCATGCCTACAATCCCAGCTACACAAAAGACTGAAGCAAGAAATCTCAAGTTCAAGCCCAGCCTGGATAACTTAGTGAGACCTGTCTCAAAAAAATAAAAAGGGCTGCGATTGTAGCTCAGTGGTAGAGTGACCCTGGATTCCATTGCCGCTGCCATAGTGAGTCAATCAAAGCAAAATACCTAGAAAAACTAAAAGTATAGGACAGAAGACACATAAATTCTGGGGTTTTTCCCTCCTTGCACAATTATCCATCTAGTAGTACGCAGTAGAAATGCCAGAAAGCTTGGCCAGATATCGAGCTGATCTCTCCATCAGGAAGGGCAGGTAGAACCCTCATCTTTGGTGTCCCTGCCTCCAGGGACTGTCCAGGGACTGGGAAGAAAGCCAAACATCATTAATCTCCATGAACGGCAGGGCTGTCTGCAGAACAACTTTGAAAAAGGGTTTCTCCACTTCCACAGAAGCACAAAGATCCACCCCTTCCCAAAGGGAAAGACTCTGGAGTCCTCACTTTTTTGAATGTCAGTAAATCTTAGAGGGAATACAATGTCCCTGAGTAGAACCCAGGTTTTCCTCTTTGAAGTACAATCACCCAGGAAGACAGTGACCGGAACCCCCTTTCCATTAAGCCCGGCCCTGCTCTGGCATGAGAGCATAGACACTTGGCTTCTAAGAAGACAGGCAGCAATTAGCTGCGCCATCAGGAAATCGGTGGCTTCAGATCTGCACACACTGGGATGGGAAAACCTCCCGTTTCTGGGAGAAGAGAAGCAAGTGCCTTCCATCACAGTGCACACAGCTCAGGAGGCCAGGGCCTGGAAAAGTGCCCAGAAACTCAGCAGAGACGCATCTTTTCAGAACTGCCAAGTGCTGGGGATGCGGTGGGCCGGCGTGCGGGTGCCAGGCCTGCGCTTGCTCCCCAGCACTGCAAAACACTTAAGAAGCAAGTAAATGCCAATGCGTTGGAAAAGAAATCACAAATTAGAAGACAGTTTCAAATGATAATAAAATTAGAGACCATCAAAATCTGTTTCATGTAGCTAATGAAGCGCACAAGAGCACTTACAACTTCACATGAAGTTAGGCAGGAACAAACAGGACATGAAGCAATAAAAGAGTTTGCTATATTTTAATGTACATTTCAGAAGCAGGCTAGCTTTGCATATTTTAATACAGAAAAATAGTACAGAGTAACAGAACCAAACTTTTTCTTCTGAAAGAATAACGTTAACTCCCTTGTAAGATTGATACATGAACAAAACCACCAGTCACAAATATCGGTAAAGGATAGGGGTGGTATTGTAGATCTTACTGACATCAAAAGAATAAAAAGGGAGCCAGGTGTGGTGGTGCACACCTGTAATCTCAGCCCTCGGGAGGCTGAGGCAGGAGATATGGGGAGCTCAAGGCCAGCCAGGGCTACATAGTAAGACCCTGTCTTAAACCCCTCACCTCCGCAGAAAGAGAAAAAAGGATCATTGTGTCAACAGGTTTGACAAGAGACAAATTAGAAAAATACAACATACTGAAACTGACACAAGAAAAAAACCCAGGAAATCGGGGTAGTCAAGAAAGTGAATTTGGTTTTTTTGGTTGTTTTGTTTTTTTAAGAGCAGAAGATATTTATTGAGGGAAAGAAAGAGAGGGACAGAAGGGAGGCCCAAGTGGGTTACTCAAGACTCTGTTTTTTTTTTTTTTTTTTTTTTTACTTTAAAGTGTAAAAGGATAACACAGTAATAGGGGGGCTTATTGAATTACAAAGTGGTAGGAAATTATCAATGGTTGTTGTTTTACATATTGTTATCTACAAGATAGTTTCTCAGGAAAAGAAATAGACAAATAATAGTGAGTCACAGACAAAAGTAGTAGGTTATTATCAATGGTTGTTGTATTATACTTTGGTATCTTCAAAGTGGTTTCTAAAGAAAATAAATAGAGCTATACATGGGTGACCCATTGAATATTCATTGACTATTCTCAATGGTTGTTGTAGGAAACACACAGTAATAAACACACATCCAGTTACGAAATAACATAGGAACAATACAAACATTACAGAGTTATGGACAGATTAGTAGGAAAATATCAATGGCTGCTATAATATATGGTGGTATCTTCAAAGTGGTTTCTCAGGAAGACAGAGATACGCAAGAAAGATCTAACAAGTAGTTACAGCCTAAGGGTTGTGAAAAATAGTGTATTACCTCCTCACCAGTGACTCCTGTCACTGAGGTGTGGCAGCTGGAAGGAAGGCCAGGATTGAAAAGAAGGACTGAGAGACTTGATTTCTAATCCTGTCTTCAAGTTGACTAATCTTTTTCTTCTTCCACTGATAATCTACTACTGATGCCATGCCAAGTGTCTTTCATTTCTAAACTCTAGATTTATACCTGACAAAGGATCTATAGCCTGAATATATAAAGCATTTCATCATCCAATAATAAAAGATAAATAATCCTAATAAAAATGAGTGAAATGCCTTTACAGGTATTTCAGAAAAGAAGATACAGAAATAGGTAACAAGTGAAAATGTGCTTAACACCATTAGACATCAAGGAAATGCAAATTAAAACTACAACCAAGCTAGGTGTGTTGGTGCATGCCTGTCATCCCAGCTCGGGAGGCTGAGGCAGGAGGATCATAGTGAGTTCGTGGCCAACCTGGGCTACATAATGAGTTCAAGGCCAGCCTGAACTGCATAGGAAGACCCCGTCTCAAAAAACAAAATAAAACAAAATTTAAAAAACCACCAGAAACAAAAAAAAATACAATCGAATACTACTATGCAATCACTGAAAGGGCTGAAATTTAAGACCCTGGTAATCCCACATGTTGTAGACAATTCAGAGCACTGGAACATTAATATATTGCGTGTAAGAATGTAAAAGGATAAAATCTCTTGGAAAAAGTCTGACAATTACTTAAAAAGTCAAGTAGGGGTCTGGGGGTGTAGCTTGGCGGTAAGCATGCTTGCCTAGTGAGTGAGGCCCTGAGTTCAACTGAGCAACATGCACACACAGAGTCACACAGGTTACCAAGTAACCCAGAAACTGTAGCCCTAGGCTGTTACCAAGAAAAAAATGAAAGCATTTGTCCATAGAGAGCCTAACAGCCTCATTCATAAAAAGACACTGAAAGCAATGTCTCTGTCCACAGACAGGAAAAATATCTAAGCAGACTGTGCATATCCACACAGTGGACTACCAGCTGTAGGAAAAACTGCTGCAGGTCAGCACGGCTCAATCTCAAAAATGCTATACTAAGAGAAGTCAGGTTCCAAAAAATATACCTATCTGACTATTTATATGAAAATCCACAAAAATAACACATAAAACAAATTACCGGTTATCTGGAACCAGGTTTGCTTTCTTCATTCTTTGTTTCTGTGTGCATGTGTGGTGTAAACTGCGTCGCATGTTAAGCATTTATTCTGCCATACAGCTACACTCCCAGCCACCCATCTTTTTTCTCCCCCGTAGGTGCTAATGTGGTTAGAGAGGGCTATAATTGGAAA
>NW_004956327.1:0-5164 GCF_000276665.1 Chinchilla lanigera
CCCCTGCTAGGTATTTTCCCAGAAGATCTAAAAACATCATACCATAGCGATATATGTGCACCTATGTTCAAATGGCACTAAGTAACTCAGGGGATGAGGGAACACAAGGGCCCAGGACTTGGGGTTGTGGAACCAAAAATAAAATCCTGTGATGAATCTCTATGCTCCCTTTGCCCTGGCTGAGTGACCGTGGCATTCAGTCTAGGCCCTGGTCTGCACATCCCAGCAGTGGTAGTTCAAGAAACTTCCTGCATCTAAGGGAGTAGACCAATCATCTGGTACCTGGAGCAAATGGAAGGGGAAAATGATATTCAGTTTTAAGAAAAGGGAAAAGAAACAAAAAAATTTTGCAGTATCTGTTTGTGGGTTCTAGAATTACTTATGTTGAGAGAAACAAATTTTTGTCCTTCCAGCTGTTACTAACACATGGCTGTTTCTGAAAGTCTCATCACTACAAGTCTCAGAAGAGCTATCTCTCCATTAGCGCTTACTGCTTGCAAGAACAGAATATACAGCTTTTGTTAGGTTTACCACACAGAAGAAAAACAAAGGAAGAAGAGGGCCTTTGCTCTGACCACAGAGAGCAGAGCGCTAATTGCAGCACTGGGCTCCTCTGAGGTCGATAAAAGAGGTTGGGGACTTTTAAGGACCCTGGCGGGGGCTGAACTTGAAGCACGAGTTCAGTGATGTGTCTGGAGCTGATTGGGTGTTTCTTTGCATGCAGGACGTTAAAGAGGAAATTGTACTCCTGGCGGGTAGGAACCTATCATTTCTGTCATTTTTGTTGATAGGAAGGGGCAATGACTCTCTCAGACTGCATCCTACTGAATAGGGACATTGTTTAGGGGTGGAGAGAATTAACAGGATGACAGTCCATCCCCGTATAGAAGCTGGTGCCGGGTGTCTCAGCCAGGATGAGGAGGTCCTCATTACTGACGTCACGCATCTGAGATTGAAGAAAGCTCAAAAGAAGCTTTGAAAGGCAGGGTTCTATGAGTAAACAGGTGGTTCTCATGATTAAAGGACCCATAAGAGGAAGCAGGAAGGGAGTCCACCATCCAAGTGTGTCACTCCACCATGACTATGGAGAGGGGGAACAGTATTGACACTTTTAGCTCTTGGTGTTTGCTCTGTATAACACATTGCAGTCTTTATCACTTTGAAAGGTTAAGCAGTCAATAGTCAGTGTCATAGAAATTAACATTGCTTAATGGATGCCTATTTGGTTGTTGTTTATTATTTTTTATTTGGATGCCTGTTTTTACAAATTTATTTTTATTAGTACATTTTTGACTTGCAGACTGACCACATTCATCATAGAGAATTTGTACCTGTTCCTAACATATCTTACTTCTTCTCCCCTATTCTTCTCCCCATCCTTCATCCAGTGATCCCCTCCCAATTTACAATAGCTTTGTTTCCATTTTTCCTTCCATTCTGTTTTCCTTTTCCCTTTCTTCCCTTCACCCTCCCCCTCCCTGCTTTCACTTCTCATTTGAATGTGTTCTCCCTAATTCTCAGTATCTATCCTCCACTCTGTTCCTTATGTACCATTTGCATGTCTCCCACAAGACAAATTAGTGATATTTAAACTTCTATGTCCAACTTATTTCACTTAAAATTTTGGTCTCCAGGGACCTCCATTTGCCTACAAATGACACAAGTTTATCCTTATTTATGTCAGAGTAGTACTCTGTAATATATAAATACTATATTTTCTCTAATAAATGTTTATTCTTTCATTTCCTTTCATATGAGAAAAATTCAGTGAGTCTTAACAGTTCAAACACATAAAAATCTGTTAAGTTTCTGTTATCTCTTCACATAGCTATCATTCTAATTAATTTGGTGGCACAAAACTCTAATTCTGGCTACTGAGGCAGGAACATCCCAAGTCTGAAGGCCAACCTAAATAACTTACAAAGACCCATTTTCAAATTAACATAAAATAAAGGGCTGGGTTCAGTGATCCCTGGGTTTAATTTCCAAGACCACAAACAAAACAAAGCACCACAACAAAAACAGCCATTAACAAGTTGAGATTTTAATGGTAGAGCTCTTTGATAATGTGCTCCTATAGTCAGTGGACTCTAAAGTGATACAATGTATAAATGACAACCTAAATATATGATGAATGAAGAAGTTCTTGACAAAGTTGTAGTTTGTCAAATATCAGTATCAAGATAGTACCAGTATATAACATTTTTCCCATGTGAGAAAGATTTTTGATCAAGAATTCCAAGACCACTGCCTCAGGCTAAGAATAGTCTTGGACTCTTTGGAGGAAAGCTACTTGGATTTCACACCTGACCTTTAAAATATGAATGGTGATGATAAAATTAATGTGACAGTGGAATGATCAAGATGAAAATAATAGGTAACATTTACTGAGCACTTGCAAAGTGCCAGACACGATTTACATCTATCTAACAAAGTTATGAAACAAATGATACAGTGGCAGCTGTGTTACAGAATCAAGAGATTAGTGAGACCAATAGGGAAATGCAAGGGTTTTATTAGGTATACACCCAACTCAGCTGATTCCTGTCCAAAAAGGCTGAATGCTGAACAAAAGAAAGGCTCTCATTTTTGTATATATTCTGAAAGGAGTGGTGCAAAACTAGGAGGAAGTATAGAAGCTGAGACAAAAAGTGGTTATTTACTCAGTGACAGTTTAATAACGTAGTCCTTTAAGAAGACAAATTCCATGATGTCACAGGACCCTGTTTATAGGAACATAGTTGTTAACCTTATCAGAATAAGAGCAGAAGGCAACTTTGAGGGAAAGCAGATTCCTGAGAAAGCAGAACATCACAGAACTCTGCCTATTGGAGTATAATTTTTTATCTTATTTGTAACAGAGAAATTATCAGCAAATACAAAAGGGGGTATTTGAGGGAAACTGTAGAATGCTGGGAGGTAAGAAAAAATTTGTTTTTCATTGAGCCCTCCTTTAACTGGACTAGAAGTGTGCTAGCAAGGAAAGGGACCAGAAAAAAAGTGATGAACTATAGAAAGCAAACTTATTTCCCAATGAGTTCTGAGAAGTCACAGCCATGCTCCCTAGGAAACCTCAACCCCACACCAGCCATTCCACAGAGCATGACTGAAATTGAGATCCAGAGGTCCATCCCTACAGGTCCTTTGAGTGTTTACTGCCTAGCTCCATGAACAGGCAATGCAGGAACACTTCAGTGCCCCATGGAGTATGCAGCATCTGCCACTAAGGCTTGATCCCAGAGGGCTCCTCATACTCTCCAAGACTCCTTTCTGCCAGAGTCCATAAGTTAAATTTCCTAGGCAGCTGGACTCTCAGTCTCTCTTTCCCTAGAACCCCTTGTTCCCATGGCAGCAGCTGTGTGCATAAGGGGCCACTGCCTTTGGGATCCCTTCAGAGGTCACCTTCCAGCAATGAGTGTGACTAACTGGGGGACTACAGTGGCCCACGCCTTGCAGTGCCAAACACTTTCCTGGTGTTTGCAGGAAAGAATTTTCAAGCTCAGTGGATATCAGTGTCTATCAGAGTGCTGTATGTAATTTCAAATAATTTTATGGTGCTTTAAAAAATACCACCTCTACTGGTATGTTGATAACATACTGTATAGAATTCTTTCATTTAGTATGTAGAGTATCCTTATTGCATTCATAAATGGCACAATGTTTATACAGTTTTCATCACGATTTTAAAACACTCTCACCATCCACAAAAGGAAACTCTGTACCCATTCATCAAACTTCTTATTTTCCCACCCCTACTCACTGCACCAGTCTCCAGTCAACTATACATAAAATAGTATTTATGTTTGTATGTTATATAATTTTCCCATCCAGAACAACTAATATAAATGGAATCAGAGGGTAAATGATATTCTTCAGCTGGCTTTTTTCTACCTAATATTCATATTCATCCATGTTGTAATATGTATCAGTGCTTCATTTTGTTTTATGTCAGGAGTGGCTGACCCTGAGGTCAGCAAACTCCTTGAGACTAGAGCAAAGAGAGTCACAAGGACACGGAATGCCAAAAGCAGTCTGTGTAAATAAGGTGACCTCTAGCTCAGTTGCATATCAACAGTTGTCTGTCTTTGGTGTTCTTTATTAACTATAGTACAGATAGCTTTGAGAATGTTTTGCTTTCAATGTTCTGAGAAAATGCTGAGACCTTCCACTCTGGATCCCATTGTGCAATTTTTCCTTTTTTTACCCCTTTACATAAATAAAGATGCTGGGACTGGGACACTGTCACTTCCTCTCCATTGGTGAGATCAGGTCCACCCAGCCCCAGCTTTTCTTTTTAGGTTTTTTTTTCTGGTATCAGGAATCGAACTCACGACCTTGCGCTTGCCAGGTAGGCGCTGTGCCACTGAGCTAAATCTTCAGCCCCCTCAGCTTTTCTTTATGCATCTCTTTTCTTTTTAATCTCTTGTCACCCCTTGTGAGGAACCCAGTGACGGTGCAGACTGCAGCATATTGATGAATTCATAGCTAACTATGTTGCTGGGACATGGGTTACCAGGAATGCTAGCTGGAAGGGGGAGTTCTTGTTCACAGTTCCTCCCTCCCTCCCTCACACTGTCTGCTTTCTGACCAATATGAAGTGAACAGCTTCCTTTTACAATGCAATTCTGCCATGCTGTTTATACTTTAGATCCAGCCAAGTGAACTCTCAAAAACCATGAACCAAAATAAACCTCTCCTCCTTCATGTCATAGTAAGTTGCCAGATGTTTTGTGCCAGTGATGGGAAAAATACTAATAGAATTAGGTTCTAACATAGAGGTTTTTGGGGAAAACATCAACATTCAGACTATAGCGTGTCATACATCCCAGAACTGTAATAATAAGAATGATTCACTTGGGTTTCATTTGCTGTCATTTGCCACCTGAAATCTGTCAGAATCTGTCCACAGAATCAGCAAGTGGATTATAAATTGATTTAGATGTACTGCACAAAGTTTGCAATTATGAGGCATTTTTTTCGCTGTATTTTCACTCATCAAGATATTGAGACCTTTTTTTTTTTTAATTTTAAGACTCCCAGATATTGACCATTCTATGTTGGTCTTTAAAAGAAATGCAGCCCCCCGCGCCTTGCGCCCAGGCAGCCAGTTCTCCGGGAGCTGCAGCGCTCCTGGGTCCGAGTGTGGGCCGGACTCATACCACCG
>NW_004956328.1:0-2197 GCF_000276665.1 Chinchilla lanigera
CAGTGCCTACTTGTCTATACTTGAAGAACTGCAGCCTTGTCTTTTAAAGAGGTACCTCAGGTCTTCCAGAGGTTTACAGGAGTAGCTTTTTTTTTTTTTTTTTAACAAGAGAGGTGGTCCAGTTATTGTAAACACAGAGTGGGCCAGACTTGTCAGGTGGTCACACTAGTGCTAGTTCTGTGAAAATTTGAGGGAACAATTCGCATATAGGGCTTTCATAGCTTCTCACTGCGTCCTTGAGGGAGGGCTCCTCAGGAACTAGGAATAAGGCTATGCATAGTCTCGAGGGGTGAGGCTGTCCCTCCTGCCTCCCTAGGAGCCTTTTGCTTTCCCAGAGAGATTTTAGACCTGTCCCTTTGGTGTCCCTTGCAAATGAATGACAGCAGCCTGTTTGGGAAGATAAGCTGTATCTAATTTTACTATCAAATCTCTTCTTAGTGCAGAAGTAGGACGCCGTAGGATGATTAAAAACTCATGGCTGAACGTTTGACCTTCAAACTATCATGTCAAAGCAGGCATAAAGAAGCTCTGACTAGGGTGCTCCTTGACCCCAATTATGGCTGTAGATCTAAAGGAGGATTTTCCGGAGGCAGAAGTATAAAACAGAAGGCACAGGAATTAAAATTGCTTACCCGTGATACCCAGGGTCACCAAGGTTTCTCACAGGAGAGAGATGTGGACGGGGCACCGTAGGCTGCCCCAGGCCCCTTTGGTCCGATTCATCAGAACAGAAGGTGAAGGTTTAGGCCCGCCTACCCCTCTCCGGGAGTGGGGACAGTCTATTCTCCATTGCCCCCGGTCAAGCACATCCGCCACCCACACAAAGAGTGGGGGCAGGGCTCGGTACAGTCATGTCCCCAGTGTGTTTTCTCCTGCCGGGTTTCCCTTGGACTACTTTGGCTGCCAGTTGTGACTGCCGTGATTTTGCCTGTCTTTTCTCCTTAGCCCTCCTTCTCTCACCTGCATCTAGATTCCAGCTGCTGAACAAAGAAAGGCCGTGTCGAGCAAAGGTGTCACACGGTTCCAGGGGCCCACCCGCAAACCTAGCAGAACTTTTGAAGACACTGGGTCTCTCTGGGAAGGTAGCCTCTGGTGGAAGCGGGTGAGAGAGACCCATATCCCATGAGCAACAGGTGGGCATCTGAGAACAGGACTATCAACAGTATCTTTCCCCTATTCCTCAGAGGCCTCTTTAAGTATAGTTTGGGGGCCTAATTATAGATAAAGTGCCATGAAAGCCTGAATATAGGGATCTCACTCTACTTTCTTCGTTTTTTGCAAAAACAACCTAACTGAAAAATAGTATAGAGCCTGATGTTGAGGACACTAGGCTGTGCAGGTTGTTTCCCACGGTGCATCATGGGGCCTACAAAAGACAACTTAGACCTGAGGTCCACCTTTGAAGGTGCTTCATGCAAAAGGATGCGGACCCATTGAGCTCCCAAGGTATTCTCGTCAGATTCAAGTTCTACTAGCCAGATGTCCCCAGCCAGAATGGCACCAGTGCCTTCTTACTAATTTTCCTTAAAACTCTCCGTACCCTGTGGCCTGCTGACTCCTTAGAGAGAAGGACACCCTCAGGGGCTCCGTTAAGTAATAAAATCTCAGAAGATCACGGTGGAGCCCACTGGGAGCTCCATTGGTCACCTGAGAAATAATATCCCTTACATTTCTACCCAAAGTAAAAACTTTGGCATTTTCTTCAAGGCAGTAGACATAGAAACCCAATTTTCAGCATTTAAGGGGGGAACAAAAGCAAAATCTTTAAGAAGTTCAAATTACAAGAATTGCTCCACTTCGCATACTCACAGACACCTGAGTTGACCTTTACTGGTTTTGCTTAGGCCCTCAAGTATATTTTTAAATTACCTGAATTTGGGCCAGGAGTGTAGTTCAGCAGCATCAGCACTTGCCTGGCAAGGTTGAGGTCATGAGTTCGATTCCTGACACCAAACAACAACAAAAAAATTACCTGAATTTGTGTGAGAAGAAACAAGGAGGGGATCTAACCTAATTCACAATAGAAACAGGGAGGAGGCCCACAGTTTCCTAAAAGCACAAGCTTAGCTCCTGTCTATAAGGATAGGACCAACCCATGCAACCAATCAAAATGGTCAACAAACATGGCTGATCCATTTGATTGGGTTACATGATGAACCAGCCACCAAAGAAACATGGCAGAACCATGTGACTAACA
>NW_004956328.1:2297-6406 GCF_000276665.1 Chinchilla lanigera
ACAGGTGGGCATCTGAGAACAGGACTATCAACAGTATCTTTCCCCTATTCCTCAGAGGCTTCTTTAAGTATAGTTTGGGGGCCTAATTATAGATAAAGTGCCATGAAAGCCTGAATATAGGGATCTCACTCTACTTTCTTCGTTTTTTGCAAAAACAACCTAACTGAAAAATAGTATAGAGCCTGATGTTGAGGACACTAGGCTGTGCAGGTTGTTTCCCACGGTGCATCATGGGGCCTACAAAAGACAACTTAGACCTGAGGTCCACCTTTGAAGGTGCTTCATGCAAAAGGATGCGGACCCATTGAGCTCCCAAGGTATTCTCGTCAGATTCAAGTTCTACTAGCCAGATGTCCCCAGCCAGAATGGCACCAGTGCCTTCTTACTAATTTTCCTTAAAACTCTCCGTACCCTGTGGCCTGCTGACTCCTTAGAGAGAAGGACACCCTCAGGGGCTCCGTTAAGTAATAAAATCTCAGAAGATCACGGTGGAGCCCACTGGGAGCTCCATTGGTCACCTGAGAAATAATATCCCTTACATTTCTACCCAAAGTAAAAACTTTGGCATTTTCTTCAAGGCAGTAGACATAGAAACCCAATTTTCAGCATTTAAGGGGGGAACAAAAGCAAAATCTTTAAGAAGTTCAAATTACAAGAATTGCTCCACTTCGCATACTCACAGACACCTGAGTTGACCTTTACTGGTTTTGCTTAGGCCCTCAAGTATATTTTTAAATTACCTGAATTTGGGCCAGGAGTGTAGTTCAGCAGCATCAGCACTTGCCTGGCAAGGTTGAGGTCATGAGTTCGATTCCTGACACCAAACAACAACAAAAAAATTACCTGAATTTGTGTGAGAAGAAACAAGGAGGGGATCTAACCTAATTCACAATAGAAACAGGGAGGAGGCCCACAGTTTCCTAAAAGCACAAGCTTAGCTCCTGTCTATAAGGATAGGACCAACCTATGCAACCAATCAAAATGGTCAACAAACATGGCTGATCCATTTGATTGGGTTACATGATGAACCAGCCACCAAAGAAACATGGCAGAACCATGTGACTAACAAGATAAAATCAAAATGGTTACCAAACTGACGGAAGATGAACTGGACTGAAACAAAGCAAGAAAAAACAACTCAGTGTGGAATACCCCGAGATGGAAGGTCATGTAGAGGAAAAGCGCAGATGAGATTTTGAGCACAAAGAGGCATAAACAGTGGTAGGTGGCTACTTAAGCAAGAGACCAAGTTACCAAGAGCTACTTTCCCCAAAAGAGTGAGAAAGCTGAGCAAAGGATGTGGAGAACAGAAATGGGAAGAAAAAAGGCACACTAAACTCTGGGTCGTACACTTGGGGCCCAAATGATCTGCTCTGTGACTGGGTTAAAAACCGGCTCTCTGGCAGCTCATCACTGACTCGTACACTTAGTGAGTGGTCAAAAATGGGAAATAGAAGAAAGGAAAAGGGGAGATAAACTTGAGAAAGACCTGTGGACCTCTCTTGGGAGCCAGGAAAAACACAGAGGCCCTGCAATTCCCCACCTCTGCCCTATGTGATGGGACATGCTAGGAAACTCTTCTGGAGCCATGAAAAAACTTCTCGAGTTTCCCAGCTCCCATTAATTTTTACGGCCCTCTAGTTCCCTGCTTCACTTATCAACAAAAAGCCCATCCTGAGGGAGAAGGGGCAGGGGTTTGCAGCTTTCCTAGGGGAGTGAAAGATAGAAAATACAAAACAAAAAAACAAACACAAAACTAAACTTCCCAGCTTGAGTCCGTAGTTTTCAGAAGAAGAGAAATACACAAAAGTTTGCCTCAAGGGCCTCACTTACTCCTGGCTGGCTTCACCAAAATATGTCACCCGGTCCTGGGCTTCTGGGGTGCTGCAGACCCCTTCCGGAGATTCTTTCTAGATTCTTCTGGCCTGAACAAAGAATTGGTCATGACAGTGCAAAAGGTAGCAAGGACTTACATCTGTTAAATGTAGGAAAGGAAATGTGCTCTGCAGAGCAAGTGCAGGCCAGCTGAAGTAGGAAAAGAGGTACGCTCTGTAAGGTAGGAGCCGCCCTCTGTGAAAGACAGAACACAGTGGTCTTTATCTCACCTCCTATCCTTGGACAGTGCGCCAGCACTCTCTGCCTTTGGCTTACCGCTAAGTACGGAGGGACTGGGCGGCAGAGGAAGGAGGAGTTGCTCTCTCTGCTCTTCCCTTCCATCTCAGTCTCAGGTGAAGTGCTTCGCTGATTCAAGGAAGAAACATGAGTGCCAGAGGGCTGTGTTTCACTGGAGGTCACTGCCTTCTTTCTGCACTTGAGGCAAGCCCTTGTTCAAAGCAAAGTGTGACCTCTTGGGGCGGTCAGCGTACTGTCCCCCAGTAGGAGCTACGAAATATCTCATTTCACCTTGAGTCTCACTTGGACTGGGTCACTAACATGCTGAATTTAGGGGCTGTTGTCAATGCTATCTGCGAATGGAGTGTCAGGGAACAGCGATGCACAGGTGCATCAGTGCGCTTGTTCATATCCCATCTTTCCACCAGTCTACTTAGAAAGCAAGTTCAAAGATAAAACGGAGGCTGTCAAGAAGCTGGCAACTGATTTAATCCAACAGCAGACTCACTTCTTTTTTTTTTTTTCTGTCTTTTTGAGACAGTGTCTCACTATGCAGTTCAGACTGGTGTTGAGCTCACTTTGTAGCCCAAGCTGGTCTTGAACTTGCAGCAATCCTCCTGCCTCAGCCTCTCGAGGGCTGGAATTACAGATGTATGCCACCACACCCAGCTCTTACAGAAGCATTCTGAAAACAAGGTTCTGTATAACTGTGCAGATGCTAATACTAAAAACTAACTTTGTATTTTTGTTTTCTGAATAAGGAGATATCCAAATGCAAATTTTATTATATTTTTGCTTGCATTTTAGACAATACTGTAGAAGATTCTTTGAAATACATACAATTCACTTTGGAAGTTGCTGATTTAGACAATAAAAAATTATTTGATAGTGACAGATGATGGCTAATGGCTTACTATGTTGACTTCAAAAGTGACGTATTTTTTTTTAACAGAAAAAAGTAAAAGTAACAATAAAATAGAGTTGCTGGGACTGGTGGCATACTCTTGTAATCTTAGCACTCAGGAGGTTGAGGCAGGAGGATCATTGCAAGTTTGAGGTCAGCCTCAGCTACAAAATGAGCTCAAGGCCATCCTGAACTGCATTGTGAGACTCTGTCTCAAAAAGACAAAAACAAATCAAAAAACAATAAAACAGTTTCAAAACAGGCTAGTAGGAGAGTAATAATGATTAATACATTGCATATTGTTATATTCACCATAGTTGTTGAGAGTACAAGATATAGGCATGAAATATTGTCCAAAGTATTAGCACAAAACTTTCTTTTCAATGAACTAAGAGAAACTAACTGTATAACTATCTTAACTATCTTGCGTTTATATACATATATTTTTTTTCTTTTCCCTTCCTTTCTTTCCCCTTTCTCCCTCTTTTTTAACTTTGGTTTTTTTTTGTTTGTTTTTGTTTTGTTTTGTTTTGTTTTTGGTACCAGGAATCAAACTCATGACCTCAAGCTTGCCAGACAGGCACTTACGCCCCTGAGCCATTTCCCTGGCGCTCTTCCCCCTTTTTCCCATCATAGGCTTTCTTTTCTTTTGAACAGCTTCTTCCCAATTCACAATACCTATTGTACTTTTGGATTTTATTTACTCTGTCAGTTTCTCACACTGAGACAATGTGATGTTTACACATGCGGGTCTGATTTATTTCACTTATGAATATGGTCTCTAGTTCATCAATTTACCTATAAAAGTCTCAAGTTTATCTTTCTCTATGGCTGAGTAGTATTCCAGTATATATATATATAAACCCACATTTTTTTATCCATTCCTTGGTTAATGAGCATTTGGGCTGTCTCCAAGATTTAGCTACTACAAATTGTGCTGTTGTAAGGTGATGCATTCTTTCACCTAGCATTCATTAATAAAGGTCATTTGGTACTTTGAAAGACGATACGATATCATACCTATAAGAAATATATATCACATTTCTGTACTCATTTTCCCAAATACAATCAAAACATCTCCCCCACAAAAAAA
>NW_004956329.1:0-5225 GCF_000276665.1 Chinchilla lanigera
CTTAACCACATTAAGGCTTCCAACCCATGAACTTGAGATGGATTCCCACTTGTTAAGACCTCTTTAATTTTTGTAGCCACGTTTTTTAGGTGTCAAGAGTGTTAAGGTGTGGGCTGCTTTAATTTCTTTTTTTTTCGTAAGAGTTTTACTCCTTCTAGCGCTATTGTAAATTGATTTGTTCTTTAACTTCATTTCTGTACTGTTCACTGCAAGTACACAGAAGTACAAATGACTTGGTACATTGGTTACATATGTTGCAACCTTGCTGAACTTATTTATTAGTTCAGGTGCCTTGTTGTGATGGGTTCTTTTGGATTTTCCGTATCAAATTTGTCTTAGTTACTTTCTCATTGCTGGGACAAAATGCCCAATGCTCACAAATTAAAGGAGGAAAGGTTTATCTTGGCTCAGAGTCTGTACAGTTTTCAAACCATAGTTGGCTGGCTCTAAGGCAGGGTGGTATGGCAGAGGGGCATGGCAGAGGAGAAAGAGCTCATGGCATGGCAGGAAGCAGTGAAGGATCATGAGAGGAAAAGGGTGTCACTATGTTGTGCATCCATCTAAATCTATATCTCGCTATATATATCTATATCACTCCAGGCCATGCCCACAGTGACCCACCTCTTCCCACCAGGCTTCACCTCCCAAAGTCACATCCAGCTATTCAACCCATCGATGGACTAATGCAGTAACATGCACCTGTGATCTAGTATCACACACCCACGATCCCGTCACCTCCCCAAGGCTCCACCTCTGAGCTATGAGTGCATGAAGCTTTGAGAGGACAACCAGATATAAGCCATAAGAAAAGGTAATGCCACTCGAGCATCACACTATTTCAGAAATTCTTTACATACATCAGTATAAAAGTATGAAGTATGATGCCCTTTTCACAGACCCATGCTGAGGGGAAACAAAATGTCCACATAGTCATTTCTCGCCAAATCTCGTGTGAGTTTCCACTATTCACCCCCCTGCTGGTTCAGCCTCACCACTCTCACATGTGTGACCTGGTACTCACTTCTGCGACCACTCGAATGTCATGCCAGACTGTATGGAGAAAGCTTGGACCATTCTCAAACGCTCTTCAGAGAGGGAGGACCTGGAGCTGAAGCAGGGTGTGGCCACCGGCATGGAAAAGGCCACCCGGATCTCATCAGGCCTGGCATCCCTCACAAACAGGTGGTCATTCACAATGCATAGACTGGAGGAAAAACAGTCCCTGAAGCAACTGAACAGGTGCACAGCCTGTTGGTGGTGTACCACCAGCAACAGGATCCTTCTTCACGACTGCCACCCAGCAACTGGATGTCTTCCATATCCCTATTGTACCTGACTCCCAGATTACGCGGCTGGTACCCATGTGGAGGGACTGTCTACCAACTTCACTGGACTTCTAGATTTAACCCCAGTGCATTTACACTATACAGAAGGCCAAGACCTGCGTGTTCTTATCCCTTTTTTTCAGAGAAAGACACCGAGTCACACAGAGGTCAAGTAATTTGACCAAGGACAGAGTTGGTGAGTTTTGGGGTCAGGACAAGAACTGGTATTCCCATTCTAGAGCCTTCACTCTTAACGCGTTAGGCTAGACTGCTCCTTGGATCTATCTGTTGGCCTTTCGCGAGGAGGGCTGCACCACCACATTCCTATGCCACTGGCCCCAGGCTGAGATGGGTGTTCCCAGCTACAGCACAGCACTTACCAGCCGCTGCTGCCAGGAGTAATGATGAAAGTCCGGGTGAAGGCACGGAAACATCCCTGAGATGTTGCTTCTACTTCAAGGACAGCAAAAACAATACCCGCTTAGAGTTGGCACATGCTTCACTCACTCACACAGCATTCTCCAGTCACAGACTTATACTGAAAGGGGCAGGACCCGAACAGTTGCTCATGTGGAGTCAGGAAGTTGTGGTTTAAACGGGAAGGCAACAATAGAAGCAATCCTCTCCCAGGGATGGGTCCCCTAACACTTTTTGGAGAAAACCACTCCAAAAGTGAAAGCCAGCGTGAAACCACTTCAAAAGTTCACTGGATTCCCACCTTCTCATCTGCCTGGGAGATGGGTGCTAACCCATCTTTTTGCGAAGAGAGGAAATGGAGAGGTCAAGTAAATGCCCACAGTCACAGAGGAAAGACCTGGGAGAGGAACCATCAAGCTCCACAGCCCGTGTCCCCAATTTCTGAGCTGCAGGGCAGACAGGCATGGACCTAGATCGACCCGGACGGCCTGTGCGCAGCGTGAGTGATGGTAGGAGAACAGAGAGGCAAGATAGGAGGAGAAAGGCATAGAATTATGATGGCCGGGAGATTTCTGAGAGGGTTCCCACCCAGGGAAGAAAAGCAGCAGGGGATCTGGACAGGGGATTCTGTAGACACTTACTTTCCTCGAACACTCCACTGACAGAAAAGCAGAGCATCATTTCCTGAAAGGGGAGAAAACAGGAGCTCGGGATCCTGCTTAACTTCCTACTGTCTCCAGCTTTCTGGTCCTGACCCAGGGAGGAAGCAGGCGCTCACCTTCTGGAGCCACATGTCCACCACAAAGGTACTGCAGTCATGCTGAGTTTTGGGCAACAGCCTGAGAGCCTCTACGATGTCATGTTTCGTGTACTTCAGCAGCTGTCTCCGCAAGTCTGTAGAAAAGAGCAGTGGGGAACTTCAGCACGCTGTCACATCCCGAGCTTTGGCTCCTGTGACTGTCCCCACCTACCCCCACAAGGGCCCTTACTCTGTTCACTCTTCCCCCTCACACACTTACAGGGTTCTTTGAGCTGCTTCAGATTCCTGCTATACTTGAGGTACTCATGCAAGTTGCTCCTGTGGTGGGGTGGGGTGGGGTGGGGTGGGGTGGGGGAGGAAAAGGAGTTGGCAGTCCAGCCTCACATGTGCTTCCAAGAGCTGCCCCGTGTCTGCCGGGGAGCCACACAGCCCAAGACCGGAGTCTGAGCTACGATACTCACGCGCCTAGGTCCTTAGGGTTGGGAGGAATGGTCAGGGAGAAGCAGGCCTCATCGTGGTAAGCATTGAGGAGACCCCGTCGATCTCCGTAGTCATAGATGAAGTAATACCTGCAGGGGAGCAAAGGGGACAGGCCATCTCTGTGGTCAGTGCCCCGAATGAGATCTGAAAGGTCCGAGGTATACACCTGTGCTAGGGAAGGCCATCCCACCCAGCCCTCCCCATCCTCGTAGTCCCAGCGGATCTTACTCCTGCAGGAATTGCAGAATCATATTCTTCAAGGGCTCAAAACCGGTAATGATTTCCTAGAATAACAGATCATTTTTAGACTACACGGCTGATAAAAGCTCCCCGGCAACACTCCAAATCTCTCTTCGTCCTTCTTCCTCACCTTGAAGGATTTTGTTACCTTCGGAGGATCGACGGCAATGGCAACCGGTGGGAATAACTCCTGGCCATCCTGGAGAACGAAAAGGGGAGTCAGCAGTGCGGATCACACCGCTGGCACTGGATGACCAAAGCGATGAACAGGCCCAAAGGTGAGGAGATCGGGTAGGAAATGGCCCTGGAAATTCCGTGGGCGAGGTTACAGTGGGCACTTATGTCATGGGGTCCCGGAAAGCTCTACTAATGAGACGCAGCCTTTGTGTGCATACGTGTCTCTCTGTGTGCTTGTACACGTGCTTTCCAGGGAGAATATTCACCATTTCCTCAAAAGTCCACATCCTCTGAAATGGATGAGGCACCGATGCAAAGGCATAACCTAGCCAGGACCCCAAGTGTTTGTGGGCAGGTGTGGAGGTCATGTATGAGAAAAAGAGGAGAGCATGACAAAGGCAGGTACTTACCAGGCGGACCAACTTGGGGAAGTAATTCTGGACGGCGCTATCCAAAACCAAAACCAACAATCAAACAGAGTGATTTTTCAGTGCAGGGCTGCTCAGATTCTCTCCTTCTGACTCTGCCTCTTGCTCTGCTCCCTCTCCACCCCCCTGGGTAGGTCCCACCTACACTGCCCTGATCCCCTTCCGTGGGACCAGAAGTTGCCCTGGGAGCCCAGGCTCCAGGGCTTGCTTTTCTCCCTGTCTCCCTTACCTTCCTCCTAGTCCCCACAGAAGGCTCTGCAGGGAGCAGGGAATGCGGTGGTGGCCCAAGGCTCTGCTGCCATGCTGGATGTCCAGCAGGAAAGCAGGGGAATGGCCATGGAAAGGAGGTGAAGGCAGGGGAGGAAGGGCCGGATGGGGAAACAAAGGAGACTACAGATGCAGGAGAAAGAGGAAGCAAACCCTGGGGAAGTGGAAGATGCTCTATTCTGGTATTGGGGATCAGGGAAAAGAGAGAAGCCAGTGGTCCCTTGCTGCAGCCTTTCCTCTACCTGGCCCCGGCTGGCCCTGGGGCCTGAGGAAGAAATGAGATCATGCAGCTGCTGGGCTGGGACCCACTGGGTGCAGACTGGGCCTTTATGAGTCCAGTCTGAGCCAGACATGGGGAGCCAGGGTTGGGGGAGCAGGGGCATAGGGGGAGCAGGGGGGTAGGGGGAGCAGGAGGTCTTTCCCCAGAACCAGAGCGAGTGAAGGGTCAGGCTGCTCAGCTCAGCATGGTTCAGAGGATCTGTGCCTTGCCCGAGGCACCACACTTGTCTGAAGCTATGGAGGGCTCCTCTGAGGGACCAGATAGGAAGATGTGATGTAGCAGAAGAAGGGAAGTGCAGTACACCCCGAGAGGCCTGTTCTTCTGCCTCTTCCACCTCCTCTGTCCGCTTCCTTCCCTTCCCGCCCCCAGAAGCCCTCTGTCCACTGCTCGCTACTGGTGGCCCACTGCTGGCTCACTGATGCAGGGAACCCAGATTTCTCCACAAGGAGGGCACAGCTCTCAGCAATGGCTTAGAGGAGTGGGTACCATGTCGGCAGCCACCAAGGGCCTCAGTCCTCAGCATGGGGCAGGAGAACGTCTATGGAACCCTGGGCCAGGTTGGGGGACCTTTTAGGAGCAAGGGAAGGAGGGTCCCTCTCAGGCCAAGGGAGGCAAACCAGTACCGTCTTGGGGGAGGTACGGGAGGACATGCTGGAGGGGGAGGAGGCTGGGTGCAGAGCAGTGGAAAACACATCCCACACTAGGTCAGAAAGACAGACTTGTGAACACAGCCACAGGACGCAGATGGCGAGGGCGGGGTGGGGGGCCGTGCACCCAGAGGACCAGGGCTGCCTCCTCATGCACACAGGCACATGAGGGGCAGCTCAGGCTCTCGGGGACACAGGTCTCCA
>NW_004956330.1:0-5124 GCF_000276665.1 Chinchilla lanigera
AAGATTTAGCTATTCTGTATTGTGCTGCTATGAGCATAGGTATGCAGGTATCACTGTAATATGATGTCTTTAACTTTTGGGGGAAGATACCTAGAAGGGAAATAGCTGGGCTGAATGTAATCTCTATTTGCAGTGTCTTGAGGAATCGCCATAATGATTTCCACAGAGGCTGTGCCAGTTTACATTCCCACCAACAATGAAGAAGGGCCCCTCCCCTGCCCCCAGCCTCTTCAGCATTTGTGATTGTTTGATTTCTTGAAAATACAGCTGTTCTTTTTCAGTGTTGCTTTAATTTGCATTTTTTTAAGAATAGAAAAGTTATTGGAGAAAAAGAATGGGGAATAGGAATGGGGAGTGGGGAAAGGAGAGTAGGAGCAGCTCCTGAGAGACAGGAGGGTCCTGAATGGGCTGCCCTAATTTGCATTTTTGACTGGCCAGCACTGTTGAACATCTTTTCATGTACTTGTTGGTTATTTGTATTTCTTCATCAGAGACATGTGCATTCATTCCATGTGCTCATTTTTAAAAATTGGGTCTTTAAATTTGGGGATTTTGTTGCTGTCTTTTTTCCCACTGTGGTGTGATCTCTCATCGCAACGGCGGTTGACTGACCTCCCACCCTCCCCTTCCTCCCCTCTCCAAACCTTAGAGGAGAGGGAGCAGAGAACCAGGAGAGGATGAGTTGGAGGGGCCTTGGGGAGATGGGGTCCCCCTGGGACTGGCTTGGATTCTGAGTCCTGGGGCTGGGGCGTAGCTCTACTACCCCATGTAGCACTTACTTAGCATGTTTCAGTGCTGCCTTGAACCAAAAAAGAAGGAGAAGGAGGGCAAGAAGGGGGAAAACAAGAAGAAGGAGAGGGAGAAGAAGAAGGACGAGGAAGAACAGGAGGAGAGGAAGGAGAAGAAGAGGAGGAGGAGGAAGAAGGAAGAGGAAGAGATGAGGAGCAAAAAGAAGGAGAGGGAGAAGGAGGAGGAGGAGGAACAGGAGGAGAGGAAGGAGAAGAAGAAGAGGAGGAGGAGGAAGAAGAGGAAGTGGAGGAAGGAGAATCTGAGTCTCACTAGCCACTTGTATTGAGCACCCACCATGTGCTGTGAAGCACTTTGACGACTGAAGCACTTGGGTCTCATGGCAGCCCCATGAAGCAGGCAGGGCTCATCCTGTTCAAATGAGGACACTGAGGCTGTAGAGACCTTAGGGGAGCACAGGCTAGGGTTCCACTTTGTAACTCCCTCTCTGTGACTGTGGGTGTCAGGGACAAAGAGAGCGGTGCTGAGCCCATAGGACCTGGCTAGAAGGAGTAAGGCTAAACCTATGAGGTGGGGTGGGAGAGCCCCCTGTCTACCATGGCCCCCCGCCTACCATGGTTTAGACACCCCGCACAGTGTGGCAGGATCTTTGTGTGCATATATATATATATATATATATATATATATATATATACATATATATATACATATATATATATATATATATATATGGGGCGAGTATGGGGGATTGAACCCAGGAATTTTGTTTTCAGCTACATCCCCAACCATTTTTATTTTTGAGACAGAATCTTGATAAGTTGCCCAGGTTGTGCTTGAACTTGCAATCGTTCATTGATCCCAGAGCTCTGGGATTACAGTCTGCACTGCCAGCTCTATATCTATATCAGTGCTCTCTCTCTCTTTTTTTTTTTTTTCCGGTACTGGGAATCAAACTCAGGACCTTGCACTTGCCAGGCAGGCACTTGTGCCACTGAGCTATATCCCCAGCCTTTATATCAGCTCTCTATATAACTATATCACCCTCATTTTAGGACAGGATTCAGGACACTCCCATGGCAAAGGCAGGGCCAGAGCAGTCCAGAGCAGGAGGTGGCTTCAGGCCTCTGTGGATCCCACACTGTCCCCCTACACATGGCCTGGCTCCCCATGTCCACCCCTGCCTCTTGCTAATGTGTGCACTGCACCCACCGTGTGGCCTGAGACCAGCAGTGTACCCAGCGTGCAGGTGAGTCGTGTGCATACCCTCCCTGGAACAGAGGCGCCTGATGGTAACTTGGCTTGCTCATGTGGAGGCTTCAGGCAAACTGCAGTTGTGGGGAGCAGGAGAGGCATGGAACTCGACTTGTAGGAGGAAAAGGGGCTCCAGAAAGCTCCTTGGCTTTTCTGCCTCCGCCCCAGTGCAGCACCCGGGAGAGCAGCTGCTGGACAGGAGGGCCTGCAGCCAACACTGTGCACCACTGCCACACGCCTGTGTCCACAGTCTGGAGCTGGAGTGAGCAAGAGTCCTGAAGCCAAGGCCCAACGGTGGTCAAGGGCCCCGGAAAAGCTTAGCAAGAAAGAAGCGCAGGGCGCCTGAAACCCGGAACGGTTTTCCGAGGGCCAGGCTGTTCTGTGCGTGTAGCCACGTAGCACAGCTGAGTCCTCAAAGAATGGCAGGGAAGCACCTGGCTTTCACCCTCTCCTAAGGAGGCATGCTCCAGATGTCCGACAGTCACATGAGTGCCCTGGGACACTGGGCAGTCTGGCTTCTTGTGCTCATGGAAGAGGGCAAGCTGACCCAGCCGGGGCCGTACAGCTCCGGGCCTGGAGGATTCCCTATGTCCTGCCTCTGCCACTTCCACTGAGGTTGCGGGAACGGTACAGGACAGTCTCTGTCCCTCTGAACTAGGGTCCTCTGGCGTCCTGGTTTGTGGGATGGACAGGAAAGCCTGCAGGCCCCTTATCAGGTCATCTCCCCACCACTCAGCCCAGGGCTCTGGCTTTTCTCACACAGACTCCCCAGGATGCCATGTCTAGGCCCAGGCTGCGTCACCTCCAGGCCAAGGTCAGGGATACAGAGCCAGTGGGGGCAGAGGAGAGGGTTTTGTTGCCTCTCCCCTCTGCCATTGGGGTGGAGCGGGACGTGAGAACCAGTCCGAGGAAGCATAAATCCAGTCTGGGCCAGGCCCTCCCCGCTTGGAACAGTGGGTAGAGTGAGGGCGGGGCTTTTGGTGCAGGGAATCTCTCAGGAGACAAGTGATGCTAAGCTTGCTCTAATCGAGGCCCCCAATCTTACTCTCCTCCATGATAAATGACTCCAAGGAGATTGCAATGTTCAGACCATGGCTGGGGGTCGCATGGGGAGGGAGGGAAGGTGGGGTAGCATGGAGGTCAATCTGTGCTGCTTTGACAGGGGCATGGATTTATTCCTAGCCATCAGCATTTAGTGGGAAACTTACTGCGGCCTACCCAGGAAATGGAAGAGGAGGAAGCTGGGCTCAGAGCTTTGTGTTTGGGAGGCAGACATCTTTGTTCCCACCCTGCTTCTGTTTGTGAAGAGGTAAATGGGAGCCAGGCTTGGTAGGGCAGGTCTGTCCTGAGGCACTCTGGGAGGCTGAGGTAGGAGGATCGTGAGTGCAAGCCCAGCCTGAGCAATTCACCAAGATCTTGTCTTAAAGAAAAAAATTTTAAAAGGGCTGAGCATGTAGCTCAGTGCAAAGGGAGAGGAAGGAGGAGGAGGAGGAAGAGGAGAAGGAAGAGGGGGAGGAGAAAATGGGGCAACAGGAGAAAGAGGAAAGTGGTCCCCTCGCTTCTGCCTGCCTCCTTCCCATCAGTTTGCTCCGCATCACAGGAGGGCCCCAGCTGGCTCCCTGGAGGAGCTTTCCAGTCAGATGGGGTGCAGAGCTCAGTGAGATGAGTGCAGAGATGAGCAGCTGGGGTCTGGAGAGGGAGAGAGAGCCCAGAGTGGAGTTTAATAACTATCCAGGGCTGATTCGTGTGGGCGGACAGGCGGACAGAAGAAAGGAAAGAATTACTCAGAATTCTGGGGAAGGGTTGGGGCTGTGACAGCAGAACCTTGGAGCCCTGTGTGGTGGGGAGCACAGAACACTGCGTCCTTAGCTGTTTGTCACGGAGACTTTGAAGGAATGGGAATTCAGCCTTGGGTTGGGCGATGCCCACCTGAGCCTGTTGAGGTGGTGCCATGGAAACTGTGGCAGGTCCTGGGTCTTGGGAGCTGCAGGGGCTGGGGGAGGGGAGGGCTGGGGCCCGGTGGGGGAGCCTCTAAAGGGGGCTCCTAGGGGTGTGTGAGCTCAGAGTCACAAGCAGAAGCGTACCGTTGGAGTGGCGGTTGGGAATGGTGTGATACTCGAAGAACTCACTTCCCTGGTAATGGACCTCTCCCTCCCTTCCTTCCTATTACTATTTTTAATTAGAAAAGAAAATATGCTCTAGTTTTAAAAAACAGTAAAACAAAAAGACAATTGTTGAAAATTAGCAGCCTCCAATCCTGCCCCTGCTTCCAAGAGGCAGCAGCCTTCCACTCTCTGGCTACTCTGCCATACTTGGTCATTTGTCACCTAGAAGTTATGTAGATCTTGCTATTTCTTAATTTCAAAATTTCTTTCTTTCTTCCTTTCTGTTTTGAGGCAAGTTCTCACATATGTAGTCACGCTAGCCTTCAATTCAAGATCCTCCTATCTCAGCCCGCTCAGTGCTAGGATTATAAGTTTATGTCATTACACTCAATTTAACTTTCATACTTTTTTTTGTTGTTGTTGAAAGAGGGTCTCTCTCACTATGTAGTCCAGGCTGGCCTTAAATTCACTATGTAGTCCAGGCTGGCCTTGAACTCGTGTGGACCCTTTCTGCCTGGTTCCACAGCTAGTGAGAAACTAGTGGGAGTCTCTCCTAGGAACCCAGGCTGCTGCGTGCAGTTACACGGGGCATCATTTGCAGCTGTCCACTGTGGCCTCAGGACTTCTTCCTCAGCTTGTTCTGTTGCTTCAGCGAGCACAGGCTCCCAACCTTCTTGGGAAAGGCGCTGTCTTGGCAGGTCCAAACTCTCACTAGTTTCATCAGGAAGAGGTTCTAGGTTGAAGTTTATTTTCCTTCTCAGATTGGAAATTGTTTCTCCAGTATCTTCTGTCTGAACCAGTCTGATGTATTTTTGACTCCTGATTCTTCTACAATAGTTTTCACCCCTTGGGACTTTTACTGCCTTTCCTTATGCCTGGTCTTGGTCTTTTCTGACCCACCACCTCGGTACTCTATGAGCCCCTGCAGGCAAGTCTCAAAATTCATGCCCTCTGTTCTGGCAAATTATCCTGCATTAATTTCCCTTCCTTTCCCTCTCCTTCCCTTCCCTTCCCTTCCCTT
>NW_004956331.1:0-5204 GCF_000276665.1 Chinchilla lanigera
CCTTCCTCCCTCCCTTTCTTCCTTCTCTAGGTAGGGATTGAAACAGGTCCTTGCATGAACTACATACCTAGCCCTTGTTCACTTTTTATTTTGAGACAAGAATCCTGCTAAGTTGTCCAGGCTGGCCTTAAACTTGTAATACTCCTACCTCAGCCTCCTGAGCAGCTAGGACTATAGGAATCCAGCTTGCTGGTGTTTTGAGAGTAGATGGACAAAACAATTGGACAATTTGCTAGCTTTGTGGCTGTTAATAAGAAATTTTCAGAAACATACCTTTTACTGTTTATGTCTCAGACCTTATAGACCATGAAATGTGGCTTGAGATTGTAGTGTAAGATCTATGGAGTAATGTGGGTATTGCTGTTAGCTTTAAATACAGTTCTTTATTATGGTTGCAGCTTGTTCTCCCTAAAATAAAATTCAGCATGTGCTGAATTTAAGTTTAGCCTGGCTTACTTTTCTGCCAAATAGAATATAAGTATACTGGATATAATACTGTGTTAACTTGCTTTTCAACACCAACCCAAATTTTGAATGTTCTTATCAGTTTATTATTAAACTTTCATGCAAAAGCAAAATGGGAAAATTTAAGGGCATAATCTTTGGCAGCACATAGACCTATTCAGATCTCCACTATGCCACTTACTTGACTGCTGATTCTCACTTTCCTTGTCCACAAAAGTCATATAAAAAGACTTAGATCTTACAATAGATATGAGGTCTGACAGTGGTAAAGCACATAAACTGTGTTGGGATCCTCGGGCAGTCCCAGTGAATAATACCCACTCTCCCCATCCAATTGTGAACCAATTAGGAAATAAATAAGAGTAAGGCAGGCAGGAGACCGTTATCATTAATAAAGTACACATTGGAGAGCTTAGGTCTCCTGAAGCTAAATTCTAAAAACAGACAGACTTACCACCTGGCTTCCCCACTGGGCACAGGCCTTTGCTGCTAAGTGTACAGCGTACCTCAAGTCACTTGAGAGCACACTCTCCCTGTGAGCAGACCTGCTACAAAAAGAGACTGGTTTAGAGTACCGTTTCTCCCAAACTCACCAATGAGCTCCGTCACTCCTCCGCAGGTTGGAAAAATGAAGGAGTGAAGAATCCAGGCAGGTTATAGTTCATACAGCTTCCTCTTGTTGGGGGAACATCCAGGGTGGAGAATCAGTATTTCCTCCACCAGAATGCCTAGCACAGTGACGCACTTATTATGTCATTTGTGCCTGTTATGATTCCTGACTCTTCAGGAAAAGCAGAAAACAATGGCAAACTGAACTGTGGACCTTGATACATGTGGGAGAGGTGTTAAGTGGCAAGTTCAGAAGAGCAGACAAAACCTGAAAGTGGAAGGAACTCATGGATCATTAATACCCATTTTTCATTCTGCTTTATAGACAATGGGTGACCCAAAATAATTTTAAGCCCAGGAGAAAAGCTACAGTTTGCGCTGTAGGGCAGACAACTAACTGCAGCAGTGAAGACAGGGAGGAAGGACTGTCTCCGTGAGCCACGTTTCGAGTTGTGCCGCTTGTCCAATGCGCTCTCCTAATCTTCCCGACCATCCTGAGCATGGCTCTGCACTCATATGATTCCTGTTCAGTAGATGACAGAACTGAAGTTTTGAAGGTTGCAGCAACTTGCCCAAGACATCCAACATGTAAAAGGAAAACAGAGCTTGCTCTCCTGTCTACTTTCCCCTGGACATGTGGCAAGCCTGTGTGTTTACACAGAGGCCCGGTCTTAGAAGGCTCACAAATTTGGTTAATTCTCTGCTGTTGCTTTCTCGAAATTTTTAATTCTTTTAGAATAAGAAGTTCCATGAATTATGTAGTTAGCCAGACATTCCAATGCACAACTGTAATCCTAACTGTTTGGGAGGCTGAGGCAGGAGGAGCAAGGAGCAAAAGTTCAAGTCCAGCCTGGGCAACTTCGTAAGACTCTATCTCAAATTTTTTTTAAAAAATAGAGGGAGTGTTTGGGGATGCAAAGGCCCTGGGTTTAATTCCTAGTACTGCAAACTAAGCAAATAAATAAATAAATATTTTAAAAAATCATGCAGCCGTTTCACCTGAGACATACTTCTTTTTCCTATCATTCTAATCACCATTTCACCACATCTGAAGGGCTCTCTACAAATACAATTCCTCTGTTAATCAAAAAGCTATGAAAAATAACTACTATAGGTGGGATATTAATGTGTGGCTGATAATATGTGTATGTTTCTGTATCTATACAGTGCAAACGGAAATGCACAGTTAAGAGGCAAATCTCCATCCTCCAACTATCTACTTTTGGATCCTCTTGGTTCCTCGGGACTTCAGTACCAGCCCAGGCTACAACTAGGACCCAGGCCAAGGGGCAATGGGGACAGCCTGAAGGCTGATGAGGAGATGCAGTCACATCTGAGAACGCGTGTGTGGTCCCGCTCCAAGTGCAAACACAGAGTAATTAGGGTTACCTTGTTAATACGTTCTGTGTTCCAGCTTCCGCCATGTGGTACAGATAAGTAAGGGATAATGGAACACACATTGGCGTGATTGCCCCACTTTTTGTAGCTATAGTTTCCCCTGAATGGCAGAGAGCTAGCATAGACGATGGAAAGGTGTATTTTATATTTAAGTATACATGTATGTCTTTTCTTTTAGTACCAGGAATCAAACTCAGGACCTTGTGCTTGCCAGACAGGCGCTTATGCCACTGAGCTACATCCCTGGCCCATGAGAGGTGTATTTTAGAGTAGAGAATATGAACAGCTCTGTCCTGAGACCTAATTTTCAATCACTTTACTTAACTATAAACTTATAATGTGCTTTGAGGTTGTTGGACACTCTTAAATATGTCACCAAGAAAGAGCTTTTAAAAAATAGAGAAAAATTTGAAAATATGGCAGGAAAGCCCCTAAAAATAATTTTTCATGTGCACACACGCATATGCACACACAGAGTTACAAAATGGAAAATAATGGGCATGCTGTTTTATAATATGAGTTTTTTTTCTACTTAACATGTCAAAATTCACAGTTTTGAAAAAACCTTTACTAGTTTTCTTAGGTATTTTAAATGTCTTTTTTTTTTTAAGTGAAAACATTGTTGTAAAAAATCTGATTATTTTCTTAAACTAAAATATCCTATTCAAAGGACATGTATATTTTTAAGGACCTTGGTATATATTGCTAAATTGTCCTCCAGATTGGTTTTACCTATATATAGTCTCAGCGTAGTATGGGCATGCCTGTTTGCATAAACCTTTTTTAAAGCATTTGTATAAAAAATGGATCTAACTTTATTTGGTTTTCTTTCTAGCTGCTCATCAAACCAAGGCACATGCTGTAAGCCTTAGAAGGACAAAAGATTCCCTGCCTCTCTACCACAGTCTGTGCACACGATTTCTGGGGCAGTCTCTCTCCTTTGAAGAGATGAGAGTTTCTGGCTTTACCAGAAAACTTGGCAATATCTTAGATTACTGTAGCTTTGGTTAGGATTTATCGCTCTTGCCTCTACATAATTTTGTTAAAAGTTGAGTTCTAATTCTTTTCTAAGCTCATCTTTTTTTGTTAAATGATAGTACTAATTTCTTTTCTCACATTTTGCTCCTAAAAATGCCTTGTAAATAAGAGTTGGATCTTAATACAATTCTTCTAACTGCTTCTAAACATCTACTAGCCATTTTTATGCAGGAGGTACATTCTGTGAGGATTTCCCGTGGCTTGTAATTCCTTCTTGAGCTTTCCAGAAATCAGCAAAAAAAGAAACAGCTTGAAAATCAGCCTTTGGGGCAATCTCAGATATTACTCATAGCAGCTCTGATACTTTTCCAGCTGCCAGATTTGCTTTCCTGGAGGCATAGCCACCAGGGTCCATATCAATGAAAAACTTAAGAGAGAATTCTTACAAAGAAATTCCCTCTGGCCAGAATTAAATAAGTAATTTTAAAGCAATATAATATAGTTCTCCATGATAGACTTAATCATGAAAAGGCATTTATTCAGGTATGGTAATAAAGTAACCATATTTTGTTTCATTGACTGCTTCCATCTCAATTAGTATTGTTTGGTCAACTGTAGGAGGCCAAGAGAATTATTAATAACTTGAATTTGAATACTGCCTCCTTCCTGCTGCCCTAGGGGAGTACTGCAGCCTGAAGGAAGGGGTGTGTGCAGGAATGCGTCCCTGTTTTCTCATGACCTTTCTTTGCAATAGTACTTTAAACTGTGCAGATAATTTGTCTGCCTGTAGCATCATAAAATTGCTCACTTGATTATTTGATCAAGTGAGAGGATGGACTGAAGAACTTATCAAGAAATGAGGAAATATATTGGGCTACCACATAATAGTTTTGTATTCGTTTTTCCTTTTTTTTTGCTACCAGGTACCCTTCTGCTCTTGGGAATCTTTGCTAATTTCTGTTATTATTATAAGGTTATCATTTTGTAGTATGCCAGTGAATGCGTGTAAAGATCCCCATATTTTTAGGTAGCCGAAATTGGATTTCAATAGTTTTAAAAAGTATGTGACCTATGAGACAATAGGGAGACAGTGCGTTGGGAGGAACTAGACACTGGAAGTAGCTTTTTATGCTCACTGTGTGCTGGGAATTGAACCTGAGGATTTAAGAATGCTGGGCAAGTGTCCTGCCAGCAGCTATATCATTAGTCCTTAATTTTTTTTTTTTATTCAGAGACAGGATCTGCTAAATTGCGCATTAAGCTGCATAAGCAGGCCTTGAACTTGTGACCCTCCTGCTTCAGCAACCTGAGAAACAGATGAAAGGCTTATCCCACCATGCCTACAGAAAATAGCTATTTTAAAAGCTTTTAGCAAATTCTTGTTTATAGGTAAGAATTTGAATGTTTTCTTAAAGAGAGACTGATCCTTATTTCTACTTCTTGATTTCCAGACTCATGTATTCTGGGGAAGATGCCATCACATGAAGTGTGATTGAAAAATATAGGGCAGTGTGTGTTCAAATTTTTAAAAATTATGGTAAAAGACACATTGCCATTAATTGCCCTCACAATATTTCCCCTTGCTTCAGATATGCTTATTCCATTATTCTTGCCACTTTCTGAAACAGTGCCAGAAGTGCTCTTTATGTATCTTTAGTTGCACAGTAATGGCTGCTTTGATATCATGAATCAATTCAAAATGTTTATCTTCAAGAGCCAGAAGTTACATGAATGGGCTGTTGAATAAGGTGGAC
>NW_004956332.1:0-5150 GCF_000276665.1 Chinchilla lanigera
CCTCAAAGGAGAGGAAAATATGACAAAATGCTCAAAACATGATGCCTGAGAACTTTACCACAAACAGGGTACACCCAAAAATTCAGCTGCCACTCGGAGTAAAAAGGTCAAACTTCTAGAAAGTAACTTATCAAACGTATACACCAATGAATAACTAAAACAGATGTTAATACAGAAAAGACCTGGTTCTACTTTTTTATTTTTTAAAAAATAAAAAAGAAAATATAAAAAGCAGACATCCACTTACAAACTAGCATAAGAACAATACAAACAAAACAGAGTTACAGACAAAGTTGTAGAAAATTAACCATGCTTGTTATATTACTTACTGATATCTTCAAAGTGGTTTCTCAGGAAAACAAATAGAGATATACAAGACTGATCAAGCAAGTAATCATTAACTGTTCCTTTCTGTAGAGCAATAGAAGACAGAAGTACAACTATGTTATCTATCCTGTATATACATACTTAAATAATTTTCCCTTCTTTCCGTTCTCTTTACCCACACCCCAGTTGCCCTTTACTTTTGAAAATTTTTCTTTCATTTCACAATGTCTATCATACCTCCTAGTTTTTATTCACTCTTTCAGGTCTTACACTAGTGAGACAATACGATGTTTACACATACAGGTCTGATGTATTTCACTTAGGAGTATGGTCTCTAGTTGTGACCACTTACCTATAAAAGTGTTGAGTTTATCTTTCTTTATAGCTGAGTAATATTCCATTATATAAAACTATCAGAACGTTTTTATCCAATCCTCAGTGGATAGACATTTCTGTTGCTTCCACAGTTTAGCAATTACAAACTGCACTGCTATGAAGATGGGTGCATATATATCGCCGTGATATGATGTTTTCAGATCTTCTGGGAAAATACCCAGAAGAGGAATAGCTGGGTTGAATGGGATCTCTAGACATAGCTTGCTGAGAAATCTCCAAACTGATTTCCACAGTAGTTTCACCAGTCTGCATTCCCACCAGCAGTGGAGAAGAGTTCTTGTTTCTCCAAAGCCTCGCCAGCAATTGTTACTGGTTGATTTCTTAATGCGAACCATTCTTACTGGTGTGAGATGGAATCTCAGTGTTGTTTTAATTTGCATTTCTCACATGACAAATGATGTTGAACATTTTCTCATGTATTTAATTGTCATTTGTATTTCTTTACTGAGAAGTGTGTGTTCACCTCAGCTGCCCATTTTTTGACTGGATCTTTGAATTTCAGGGGGTGGCTGATTTTGTAATTCTCTATAAATTTTAGATAGAAGACCTTTGTCCAAGGGAAAGTCAGCTAAAACTTTTTCCCAGTTTGTGGGTTTTCTTTTACTCTGCTGGTGATTTCTTTAGATGTGCAGAAACTTTTCAGTAGGATGAGATCCCAGTCATTGATTCTTTGAAGTATTTCATGTGAGGTTTGGTTTTTGTTCATGAACTCTCTGCCTAACCCTCTCTCTTCAAGATTTTTACCTACTTTCTCTTCAAATAGATGTAATGTTTCTGTTTTAATATTGAGATGTGTGATCCATTTTGACTTGAGTTTGGAGCATGGTGATAGATTTGGGTCTATTTTCAGTTTTAGGTAGGTGGCAAACCAATTTTTCCTGCGCCAAATTTTAAAGAAGTTATCTTTCTTCCAGTGAGTGTGTTTTGGCTCCTTTATCAAAGATTAGGTGGCTGAGTGTGTTTGTGATTGTATCTGTGTCTTCCAGTCTGTTCCATTGATCCTCTGGTCTGTTTCTCGGCCAGTACAGTGTTGATTTTATTACAGTAGATTTATACTATAATTTCAGGTCAGGGATTGTGATTTCACCTGATTTGTCTTTGTTGCCAAGGATTGCTTTTGCTATTCTGGGTCTTTTCAGGTTCCAGATGAATTTAAGGAATGTTTTCTCTAGATCTGTGAGGTATGCTAATGGTAGCTTAACTGGAGAATAGTATTGAATTTGTACAACAATTTTGGTAGTATGGCCATTTTCACAATGTTGGTTCTTCCTATCCATGATCAAGAAATAATTTTCCATTTATTGAAATCCTCTTTGAGCTCTTTTTTCTGAGTATTGTACTTTTCATTGAATAGACCTTTTACTGCTTTAATTTGATTGATTCCTAAATATTTCAATTTCTTGGATGCTATTATGAAATATATAGTTTCCTTAATTTCTCTCTCAGTCTGTTTGATGTTTGTTTATAGAAATGCAATTGATTTTTGGGTGTTGACTTTGAATCCAGCTACACTGCCAAATTTGTTGATTAGTTCAAGGAGTCTTCTTGTGGAGTTTTTGGGGTCTACCATGTAAAGTATCATGTCATTTGCAAATATGAAAATTTTACTTCTTCCTTTCCTACCCTTATTACTTTTATTTCTCTTTGTTGTTCAATTGCTCTGGCTAATGGTTCCAGGACTATGTTGATCAGGAGTGGTATCAGTGGACATCCTTGTCTTGTTCCTGATTTTAAAGTAAAAGCTTTCAGTTTTTGTCCATTTAGTATGATGCTGGCTGTTGGTTTGCCATAGATGACTTTGATCAGGTTGAAGTAAAGACCATCTATTCCTATTTTCTGTAGGGCTTTTATCATGAATGCATGCTGGACTTTGTGGAGTCCAGCTTTTTCTGCATCTATTGAATATGATCATATATTTTTTGTCTTCAGCTTTATTGATATGGTGTATAACATTAATTGATTTGGGAATATTGAACCATCCCTGCATTTCTGAATTGAATCCAACTTGGTCATGTTGTATGATTTTCTTGATGATTTGCTGCATTCATTTTGCTAGTATTTTATTGAGTATATTTGCATTTATGTTCATTAGAGAGATTGGTCTGTAGTTCTCTTTCTCATTTGGGTCTTTCTCTGGTTTTGGTATCAGCATAATGCTTGCCTCCAGAAATGAGTTAGGGAGAATTGCTTCCTTTTCAATTTCATTGAAGATTTTGAGGAGTGTTGGTACTAAATCTTCCCTGAATGTCTTGTAAAATTCTGCTGTGGTACCATCAGGGCCTGGGCTTTTCTTTGTCAGTAAGATTTTAATCACACTTTCAATCTCATTAATTGATATTCAGTTTTTCAGGAGTTTTATATCTTCTTGACTCAACCATGGTAATTCATATGTATCTAGGAATCTGTCCATTTTTTCTGAGTTTTCTAATCTATGGGAGTAAAGGTTTTCAAAGTAGGTATTAGTGATTGTCTGAGTTTCTGTAGAATCTGTAGTAATTTCATCCTTTTCATTCCTTATTGCATGAATTTGAGTTCTTTCCTTTTTTTGATGAAGTTGGCTATGGGCTTATCAATTTTACTTATTCTTTCAAAGAACCAACTATTTAATTCATTTATTTTTTTATAGTTTTTGCTTTATCTGAATTGCATTACTTTCTGCCCTGATCTTTATAATCTCCTCCCTTCTTTGGGCTTTGGGTTTTGGTCTTAACATGTCCTTCTTTTTCTAAAAGTTTGAGGTGAAGCATTAGGCTATTTATTTGCTCTCTTTCTGTTTTCCTTATGTGTGAGTTCACCACTATAAATTTCCCTGTGAGGACTGCATTCATTGCATCCCATGGGTTCCACTGAATTATATTTATATTTTCATTTGCTTATAGGTGTTTTTTAATTTCTTCTTTAATTTCCTCTGTGACTCAATGATTGCTCAGGAGATTGTTGTTTAATTTCCAAGTGTTTATGGAGTTTTTGGAGTTCCTTTTGTCATTAATTTCCAATTTCATTGCACTGTGGTCAGATAATATGCATGGGATAATTTCAAATCTTTGCATTTATGTACATATGCTCTATTGTCTAGAATGTGGTTTATTTCAGAGAAATTCTTATGTGCAGCTGAGAAAAATGTGTATTCTGATATTGTGGTGTGGAACACCCTGTATACACCTACTAAGTCCATTTGTTCACAAATTTGTTCAGATCTATTATTTTTTTGCTGATCTTTTGTCCAGTTGACTTATCTGTCTGTGTCAAAGCGGGTGTGGAAGTCCCCTGTTACAATAGTGTTATTAATTATATGGGTTTTCATGTCTGTTGAGATTTGTCTCATATAGTTTGGTACTCTGATACTTGGTGCATACATGTTTATGATTGTTATCTCACCCTCTTGCAGTTTTCCCCTAACAAGGATGTAGTGACCTTCTTTATCTCTTTTGATTATTCTTGGGTTGAAGTTCACATTGTCTACAAACATAATAGCTACACCTGCTTCTTTCTGGTTTCATGTTGCATGGAGGACTGCTTTCCATCCTTTGACTTTCAGTCTATGTATTTCCTTTTGAGTGAAAAGTTTTTCCTGTATATAGCATATCGTTCGATATTGTTTCTGAATCCACTCTGCCAGTCTGTTTCTTTTGACTGGAAAACTGAGGATATTTACATCTACGGTCATAACCAATATGTGTTGACTTATCATTGTCATGTTATTTACTTCCTGTTGGTTTCCTACTTTTCCAACCTGTTTAACTGCTTGCTCTTCTTGATGGTTCCTTTCTGTTGTCATTCTTGAAATCATGGTCATTTTTTTCTCTGTCTAGAATATCTTTTAGTACTCTTTGCATCGATGGTTTGGCACTTATAAAGATCTTCAGTTGCTGTTTGTCCTGGAAAGATTTTATTTCTCCATTGAATTTGAAGGATAATTTGTCAGGGTACATCAGTCTTGGTTGGAAGATTTTTGGCTCAGGACCTCTAATACTTCACTCCAAGCTTTTCTCGATTTGATGGTTTGTGTTGAGAAGCCTTCTTGATTGTTATTTCATCCTCTTGCAATTTTCCCCTAACAAGGACGTACTTACTTGCTGTTCTTGGTTTGAAGTTTACATTGTGACTCATGCTGTGAGTCACATGCTGTGACTCTGATAGGCTTTCTTTTATAGGTAATCTCTATCTTTTCTCTAACAGCTTTTAACATTCTGTTCTTTTGATGAATCTGGGATCTTGACTATTATATGCCTGGGTGTAGTTTTGCTTTGGTTACTGTTAGTTGGAGTTGTAGATGCCTCATTTTCCTGTATATCAGGTTCTGTTTCCATACTTGGGAAATTTTCTGCTATTATTTCTGCAAATATTCTTTTTATGTCATTTGTGTTACCTCTGCTGTTTCCTTGCCTCCTATTAGTTGTATATTTTTCTTCTTTGCCTCGTTTTGC
>NW_004956333.1:0-5205 GCF_000276665.1 Chinchilla lanigera
CGTCATTTGCCAAGGGAATTACTGTTTTTTCATTACCTAACAATCTTTTCAGAGAATTCCCACTACTTTTTCATCTGGAATCAATTTTAAATTAGTACAGACACAGATGAGCACCGTACATCTCTGCACCAGGTATTCCGTGACATGTTGGAGCAGCAAAATTAACTCACAAATGAGTCGGTTTCCTTCCTGTCAAAAACCAGAGATCACAGACCCACACGGTAAAATGGGTCCCCACTTCTAGACTGACTTCGAGCCAAGGAGATGAAGGGTTAAAGACCACAGACGGACTTATCATTTTAAACTGTCACTTTTTCAGTTCACTGTGGTCTTGATTGCTTTTAACTCTTGACTTCAGGGTTCTGGCAAAGTTGGTTCAGGCAGTTGTTCTCTGAAGGAACAGGTGCTAGGAGTACCTGCCATTTGTAGATGTGATGCTGCTGGTTACTATAAATTAAAACCTCAACACATACTAAATTTTAGAGCTCAGAAACTTTACGACAATTTTACAAGCTCCTGAGGTTATATCAGGTTGTTGCATACTCCCTGGTGTCATTATATCTTAATTTATCTGGGATGTTTTGTGACTTGTGCACATTAGATACAATTGATCTATGGTCGTAGAAACACTGAGCTCTAAACGTTGTCCTGTGGGAGGAGAAAAATTATCATTTGGCCTAGCAGTGCCTGTATCACATTTGCTCCTGTAGAAAAACAAAAAAACAGACAAAAGATAAAATTATTACTGTAGTTCTAAGTTACCAACGGATGCATTTTAAATTGTATTTCAAAAGCCAACTCTTCTATACAGGGGAAGTAACTAAGTTATATAGAAGGTGATGAAAAAACCACTCTTGCATATTTTAAGTATTTGTTAGTTGTTTTAGTCCAACTTAGTCCAATGTTTTTCTAAAGGTTCAACTCTATGTTTCATTTATTATTTTAATAGCAATAAATCCATATCCTTCCACTTGGCAGCTACTAACATAATAACCATTAATACACTCAGGGGTGAATGTGGATACTCTGTAATATGTTGATTATTTATCAGGTTTTATAATAATAATCACATATTGTTTCCAAAAATTGACTGAAGTAGTTACTCTAATTCTATCACTAAGAAAAAACCAGGATTTATATTCTATGTCTATACAGTTCCACAATGACTAATAGATCACAATTATTATGAGAATAAACACTTATGATTATTATTCTTTTCCCTTATGCATTTATAGAACTAGTTCCAGATCATTGTTTAGAAGCCTGCGAGAGTACTTATGGTAATTACTTATTAAACTATTTCAGTCATCTTCCTTCAGGGAAAACAGTCTTCTCCCTGTTAAGGAGCTTTGAATCTGTTCACTGTCATAGTTACAAAATTTAAATTTCATGACCTTCTTTGATGGGGGTGGTGTAATACTTCTAAGACCTAGGGGGTTCCTTAACATTTTTCGACTTGGTCATAGCTCAAGATAGTGTTTAGATGACTTCATCCATGTTCACTCTGTGGAACAGCACTGCTTCCCTAATATCAACAAATAATACCATTACTTACTTAGCATCAGCAAATACTTAGGAATCATATGCTGTTCATCCCCATCCCAGATTTACTACCTGCTATGCTTTATGGGTAAATGTCCCTCCGAAGCCTCATGTGGTCATAGGATTTCTCAGAGGACTTTTTCAGAGGCTGAATCTAGAGTGTATCGATATCTATCTATATATGTATATCTATATCATCTGTCTCTATTTATATCTAGAGAAGGTAGCTAAGATAATTGTACTACTAATTTCTATTAGTTCATTGAAAGGAACAGTTATCACTTATTCTATTGATCAATATTGCATGCCTGTACCTGGTAATCTGAGCAAATACTTTGAAGATAATAACTTTGAAGATAATAAGTAGCAAAATAGCAATCACAATCGTGGTTGATAAAAGAAAATCAGGAGATGTCAGAAGCCTGAAATTGAAGCTGTATTACCAAGCCACAGTCATAAACAGCCTGGCATTGACACAAAAGCAAATATGTGGATCAGTGAAACAAAACAGAGGATGTAGAAGCAACCCTATGAACATTTAACTATTTGATCTTGGATAAAGGGGCAAAACACACTGTAAAACACGTAACTTCTTTATCATACGGTGCTGGGAAAAGTGGTTATTTACATGCAGAAGACTGAGTCTAGACCTATATATTTCATCATATACTAAAGTAAAACAGAAACCCAAAATCTGCTGCCAGATAAGAGAGGTGAAACTCTTAAAGACATAAGGATAAGCAAGGACATTTTGGATAGAAAACTAATAGCACAGTGAATAGTACCAGCAATCAACAAATGGGATCATAGCAAATTAAAAAGCCTATATACAGAAAAGGAACCTACCAAGACATTGAAGGTACAATCCACAGAATGATAAAGAGTTTTGTTCGCTATTCCTTGTCAGAGGAGTAATATCTAGAATATATAAAGAACTAAAAAGAAACTAGCACTGCCCTCGCAATGAGAGACCCATTCAATAAATGGGTAACTGAATGGAATAGATACTTCTCAGAAGTACAAGTGACCAATAAATATGGTACATAATGACACGGTCAACATCTCTAGGCATTAAACAAACTAAATTAAAATAATTCTCAGGTTCCATCTCACTCCAGAAAGAATGATTATCATCAAGACATGAAATAACAACAAAAGCTGATAAGGCTATAGGAAAAAATGAACCGTTCATGGTGGGAATGTAAAGTTGTACAATCATTATGGGAATAAGTAAGGAGAGTCTTAAAGAAAGAAACCTGAAACTGGAAATTCCATTTGACCCAGCTATTCACCTGCTAAATATTTTCCTGAAAGAGTTGAAGACATCATACAACAGTGATAGACACATACCTATGTTTATAGAAGCACAGCTCACAATGACTAAATCTTAGGAGGAGCTTATATACCATCAGCTGATGAATGGATAAAGAAAATGCAGTGTTTATACACAATGGAATACTACTCTGCAATAAAAAAGGATAGTCTGATTTGTAAGAAGATGAGTGGTTTTGGGACCAAAATGTTAAGTGAATTAAACCAGCACACAAGCTTAAAAATCACATGGTTCATTTTATATGAGAAACTCAAAAATATAAATAAAGAGTAAATGAAGGACAGATAATAGGAAGTGTGGAGAGAGATCTCTTTCATCTTACAGGGGTGCACAAGATGGGGGAGCTGAGAGGAAGGGAAGGAAAAGCATGAGAAAGGAGCTGAGGGACGTTACGCACATTCACCGGCTCCCTGAGAGGAACGTAATAGTGTGAGGTGGACGTACTAACAAAACATAAAATCTGAAAGAAGAATGATGCAATAGAAAAACAACGTAGTAAAAATTGGATTGTCTGAAAAATCACAGAAAATTGTACTAAATTTGAGCTGTGATAAAGTTAGGAAAGTGTAACTTCTGTAACTTCAGCACTGTCTGTATACTTAAAAATTAGAGGATGTTATCCAATTATTGAACATAAATATAATTTTCATGATTTCAGAGTATATAAATGGCAAATTTCAGCATAAAAAGGAAAACATAAACGAGCCTTGGATGGAAATTACAGAACAGAAAATTACAATAACAAAGTATAATCTACACTGGGCATGGTAGCAAATGCTTGTGATCCTAGCACACTGGGAGGCTGAGGCAGAAGAGCTGTGTATGGAGCCCAGCCTGGTTAACTTAGTTACTTGGAGGAACCCTTGTCCAAAAGATGAGATGAGACAACAAAGGACAAGAAAAGAAAAGGAAAGGAAAGGAAAACAGAAACCTGGGGATGTAGCTCACTAGAAAATATCTGAATTCAACCCAAGTACTGGGATAAGGAGAAGAGTTTAACATCAAATGCTAAATGTTGAAAAAAAAAAAAAAAACACTGGAAAGTCATTGTTAAATACAGTCAGCTGGAGGGGGAAAATCCTGGGGGGAGAAATCAGATACTGAAAAATCTTTAGGATAATTTCAAAATACATCTAATCTACCTGTAATAGGAATCTCAGCATGAGAAGAGAATGACACTAAAGTGGAAAACAAACCTGAAGCAAATTAAATGGAAATATTCACACATTGATAAAACTCCAAACTGTTGAATGTAGTTGCTCAGTGATTCCTAAACTGAATAAATGTAAAGATTAACTCAGGCCAGGTCAGAATAAAACTTCTAATAAGTGCAGTTGAAGGGAAAAATCTCAGAAGCACTCAGGGAAAAAAAAACATAGATTAAGGAGAGAGAAAATGAGTAAGAATTTTACTGACTTATTAACAGAAGAAATGAAGACCCCAAAAGAAATGATATCACTTATAGCACCATTTGAGAACAATAATATTCATGTCTGTATTCAGGAAATATATCCTTGAAAGTTTAAATTAAAGGAAATGTAATTCCATATGCTAAAAATAATAAAAACATCTTACACCAAATGTAAAAGTGAACATGCAAGAGTCAGTGAAGAACACCAGAACTCATAAGTGCAGAAAGTGTAAAAATTCCGAGTGGTCGCTGCCCATCAGTCCTGAACTCATGTGTAAAAGAAACTGATCTCTTGTCCTGGTTTTCAATTTTCCTCATTTCATTGTTTTACTGTTGAAAAATAAGCTGAGGTAGTACATTTTACACTAATGATATACTTTTAACATAAGACAAATCTACGTGGTGATGTAATTTTCATTGATCTCAAGTTACATAAGAATAATACATTTGCTTTACTATCACTGTCATTGTAATCTTACGTATACAATGTGACTCCACATTATATTCAAAGTAATTAGGCAACTTTTCTTATAGAAGTTTCAAGTTCACTTTAGTACAGTAAAAACAAAATGAAACTACAATCTATGACGTTTATATAAAGTTTCTGAAATTGTTAAGAGACCTCAGTATGTTTATGTAAAGTTTCTGAAATTCTTTACAAGACCTTAGTAATAACACTTTTAAACACAAAAATAATTTTTTGTGGTAATTTGAAATTTAAAGAACTGCAATACTTCATGAGAACTTTGAGTATAAATTATTTTTTAAGGGAATTTTTACAGATCGGTACATTATTGTATACCTGCCACTTACTTTAAAAATATTATATCTGCAAAGATTACACAGTTGGTATCAATAAAAATATTATATCATGTTTATTTGGGTGATCAAACTTTCTAAAATATAGAAATTTACATAC
>NW_004956334.1:0-5177 GCF_000276665.1 Chinchilla lanigera
TTTTGGTCTTTTTGAGACAGGGTCTTGCTATGCAGTTCAGGCTGGCCTTGAGCTCACTTTGTAGTCCAGGCTGGTCTCAAACTCACAAAAATCCTCCTGCCTCAGCCTCCCGAGTGCTGGGATTATAGGCGTGCGCCACCATGCCCGGCCTTACAAGCAACTATTAAAAGATCTCATTTAACCTTAAAACAACAATTAATACAACAAAAAAAGGAGAATCTACAACAATCCAGATGTTGCCACAGAAGCTACTAGATTTAAACAATTTATGTTTTCAATTGCTTGACTCCAGCTCCTGGGTCCTCAGTGCCCCCTGCTGTGTCTCACTGCCATCCTGTGTGACCTTCCCCAGGTCACTGGACCGCCCTGCTCGCTACACTGATAACCTGGGGAGGAGAGTCTGCTTGTTTTTCCATGGATGACGGAGAACCGTTGTGGCTGCCCTCCCGACGTGTGCGAGCGTGGAGCACACCCGGCGATGAGGCTCAGGACCACCGCCTTATCTGACACTGGCAGAAAGACTGGGAGACATCGATACATGGATACTCTGCATCAGGCACCGAGGGACAGCACCCTCCCGAGACAGTCAGCTGGAGAGCCCTGGAGGAGCCGGTGGACGAAGCTCCGCTTGACCTTCCGTCAGGGTTTGGCCCCCACCCCAGAAGACCCGCTGCTTGCCACGTTTGCCATCATGGCTGTTGCGCTGTGTTCCCTCAGCCCGGGCAGCTTCATGCTGCGCTTGTGTGCCTAATCCTCCTCTTCTGAGGCCGGTTACCAGGACGGATCAGCCTCCAGAGACTTTTCATTCGCTAGCTAGGATCCTTCCAAAAATGACAGTTGCTGCCTTTATGGAGGACCAAACTGTGACAAGCCTTACTTCCCATCTTGTTCATCTAACCCTGTATGTCTCTGCGCTAGATAGCATTCCTCACCCTTGCTTCACGGTGCGGTCTCAGTCCTGGGCGGCCTATTTGGAAGGTCAGATGGTAGTTCTTACTCTGGACTCAATACCCTCTTGTGGAGAGTGTACTTATTTATTATTTATTTATTTTTTGGTACCGGGAATTGAACTCACAACCTCACGCTTGCCAGGCAGGTGCTTGTGCCGCTGAGCTATATCCCCAGCCCTTGTCCTTATGAATTTAAACCTGACTTACCTATTTGCTGATCCAACGTATTCCTTCCTCATTTTTATGAAGGACATGGCCCAATGACAGACTTGTAGAGAGACAAATGGGGGTCATAAGATAGATAAATTCGGATTGTCCTTTGTAGGTCGGGCCTCACATGGAATGTGTGTGGGAGAAGTAGAAGCTGGGGATGACGGTCCTTCAGTGAGTCTCCTGGTCAGAGAGTCCAGTCCCTCCCAGTGAAAAATATCACCTGGCTGGGGTGGGGAATTAAATCCCTCTATATCCCGTTTGGTCAGAAATAATAATGTTGGCCCTATCTGTATTCTCTTTGGAGAATTGCCTTTTTTTTTTTTTTTTGTCTTTTTGAGACAAGGTCTCACCATGCAGTTCAGGCTGGCCTCGAGCTCATTTTGTAGCCCAGGCTGGTCTCAAGCTTGCAACGATCCTCCTGCCTCAGCCTCCCAAGTGCTGGGATTACAGGTGTGCGCCACCACGCCTAGTCTAGTATTGCCCTTTAAACAAGGCTGTATTCAGGTGGGAAAAGGGGAAGCACCAATAGTGGAAAAATTAAATTGATCCTTACTAGATGTAAGCTTCTAAGTCCTGATATTTATGTGTACAATCCTCATGTACTCCTTTATGGGGATGTGACTTGGAATAAGACTTCCTTCTCATGTTTTAACTGCGATCTCACCCACTGCATCTATTCTGGTCAGTTGTCAGCTTCTCATTCAGGTATCATTATGCGGCGCATGCCTGCAGAGTCTAAGACTTATTGTGTCTTCTTTCTACTTATACTCTTAGTATGCCATAGAGGAATTGCAAGCAGCTGACGTGTAGACACCATGCAACCTGGACCCACCCTGGTGCAGCTGCCTCAGCTTCAAAAGAAAAAAGGGGGACCTGCCTAGGACCAGCCTGATGTGGTACAGAGCAGGCAATCATTAATATTAATAAATTGGCACAAAAATAAGTAGAGAGGCTGTCCTAGGCCTACGTGACTTGTGGCAAGACCCCCGGCTGGTTTAAGGACAGATTAATCTTTAAGCCAAGAACCAGAGCTGAAGCTAGCAAACAGTCTGTGAAGTTCTGGCGCCCCCAAGCAAGATAACATGGCGACTGAGGACTTGACTCGGGCAAATTCCGTCTAGCTCAGGAGTCGCAGTTAGCAGGCAACCAGGTTACTGGTTAATCCTGATCTGCTCTGTGTGCTTTTCCAAACATGCATTCTTCCTCAATTCTTTTTTTTTTTTTCCCCGGTACTGGGAATCGAACTCATGACCTTGTGCTTGCCAGGCAGGCGCTGTGCCGCTGTGCTAAATCCCAGCCCCGTTCCTCAATTCTTGAACCTCGACTGCACCAGCACTTCACACCCACCGCTTCCCCAGTCATGCTGTGCACCTAATACAGGCAAGGACAGCTGTGCCTCATGTGCTAGCCCATCACTGGGCTTTGTCCTTCCTGGTGCCCCTTGTAACTAAGATACATGTTTTGTCTGTGTTTTATTCTGTCATTGTAACTCTGAGGAGGAGACTGGTGGTCCTGGGCCAGGGCCCTGATCAACCAACCAACCAACCAACCAACCAACCAACTCAGATGGGTAAAATGCCTATTACAGTTCTTGCGTATTGCTCCTCAGTAGCTCCAGGTTGGGGATTCTAAAATACAGATGCACATAGCTTTCTGACCTTGGGGCTTGATTTCATTCTCTGGAACACAGGCTCAGATTTCCCTGCAGGACTCCTCTCTGGGACTGGCTCTGGTTCACTGTGGGTGCTCTGTATCCTTGCGTGATGCGGAGTTGGCTTGAAATGTTGGAAACTTTATCTTAAAGAATTAATGAGCTGGATGTGCTTGTGCAGCCTATAATTTCAGCTACTTGGGGGGTGGAGGCAGGAAGATGGCAAGTTTGAGGCCACCCTGGGTAACTTAGTGGGACCATGCCTTCAAATGAAATAAAAAGGGCTTAGATGTAGGTAGCTCAGTGATAGAATGCTTGTCTAGCATACATGAGGCCTGAGGTTCAGTTGCTACTACAATATGAACAAAACAAAACAAAGAGAATTAATGAAAGTTAAACAATATATTTTATATCTGTAAGTTGTCATGCGCAAATTGTTTTTTTTGAGACAGGGTCTTACTTTGTCGTTCAGAGTGGTCTTGAACTCACAATGTAGCCCAGGCTGGCCTTGAATTGGTGGAGATCCTCCTGCCCCAGACTGGTGCACCACCATGCCCACCTCACAAGGTTTTAAAGAGCATAAAAATGTTTCCATGCATCCACCACCCAGCATAAAGCAAAGACGAGGGACTTCGGAAAATCTATGGGAATGTCAGGTTCAGAACTCTGCGTGTGACTTGTGTTCATACAACAGAGCAACTGGGACCCTTTCACAAATGACAGGGCTTCTGTTCTCTGGCAAGCTGTCTTCTGATTGGTAACCAGATGAAGCCGAGCAGGTGAGCAAGAGTCTACTGTACTGGATAACATCTGTATGGGTGACTAGAAGCTGGAACTTTGTTTTTTTTTGAAATATGATCTTGCTGTATTACCCAGGCTGGTCTCAAACTCCTGAGCTTAACCGATCATCCTGTTTCAGCCTCCAGAGTAGCTGGGACTACTGATATGCTCGACAGCACCTAGTGAGTATCTGGGATTTTGATAGGATCTTCATTTAGACAGGAGGATTGCCACAAGTTTGAGGCCAGCCTGGGCTACATAGTGAGACCCTGTCTCAACAAATTTATTTTATTAGCACATGTTTGCAATTCATACCTTTTACAGTCATCCGGGGGAGCAGTTACATGCATGTATTACAGCTTGTTTATTTTCCTCATCCCCTTCTCCTTTCCTCCCTTTGATTCCTGTTATTATTTGTCTTAGTTCATGTTATGGCAAGAAACTGATAAAGGACGGATAGAAAGAGACAAGGGGACAGATCCCGTCCAATAGGGAAGTGGTCCAGGGGAACAAGGCCCTTCTAAGTTCTTCCGGGTCCTTGCATCACTGTACTGAAGTGTCTGCGTTGCATTTTTCTACCACCAGATGGCACAATAGCACCATGCTCAGGGTCCCAGGACATTCTGGGGCGCAGAGGCGTTTTGTTTTGAAGATGATGGAAAAGAGAAATGCTTTATGTTGAGAAGTGAAACTCTGGCCCCAAAGTAGCACGGGGCTAAGATGGTTGGTTGCTACGTTTGCCTGTGTGACGTGAGAACAGAGCCTGTCTTGAAGGTCTTTAGGGATAACTGCAGTTTACTTCATACAAAGAGCATAGAACAGCGTCCAGGGCTTGGCACGTGCTTGATAAAATTCAATACCCTTTCCCTTTTCCATCTGCACTGCAGTGGTCTGGCTCATCCTTGAGGGCAGGGTCCACAGCTTGAGCAGGGATGCTCATCTCTGCATATCAGCTGAATGCCACAGAGCAGTGCCTGGTAAGATACTTCTCTCTCCCCGCTGTCCCCAGTTTCCCCTGTGGCTTCAGAGAAGACCAGGCAAGGACTCCCAGGGAGGTGGATGGGTGGGTGGATTGGCAACTTGAGCTGTTCCAGAATGGAACAAGCCAAGTGTAGGGCACACTTGTGTAATCCCAGCACTCTGGGAGGCTGAGGCAGGAGGATTGCTGGTTTGAACCCAGCCTGGGCAAAGTAGTGACTCAGTGAGACTCTATCTCAAAAGAAAAAAGGGCTGAGTGCCTGTTATCTCAGTCCTTGGGAGCTGAGGCAGGAAGATCCCTGCAAGTTCGAGGCCAGTCGGGGCTACATAGTGAGTTCAAGATCAGCCTGAATTAGATAGTGAGACCCTGTCTCAAAAACAAAACAAAACAACACAACAATAACAAAAACAAACAAATGAATGAAAAAGAGAAAAGGCTGTCAAGAACCAGCTCACAAATGCCTAGCATGCTACTGCAGGCATCACCCTGAGTGGCTGGGTAGAACATGCTTTGATTTTTTTTTTTTTTTTGGTCTTTTTGAGATAGGGTCTCACTACGAAGTTCAGGCTGGCCTTGAGCTCACTTTGTAGCCCAGGCTGGTCTC
>NW_004956335.1:0-1077 GCF_000276665.1 Chinchilla lanigera
TACAGGCATGCGCCACCACGCCTGGCCATTTTTATTTTAATACGGCTACTTTTTCAGTTTTCCCACATTAAGTAAATGAAATTGACAAAGAAAATGCCATATAACTTGTAAGCAGCAACTCACAACCTCACCTCTTATATATTTGCATTAAAATGACATCCAAAACTCAAGGAAATTCTGCTCAACATGTTTTTTTTCAGTTTTAAACTGAAATAGTCACATACAAGGTGTAAACATAGTAACATACAAGGGAACAATGAAGGAGCGCAACACTGGATTTGAAGACTAAGAAAGGCATCGCATCGGAATCTTAACACTGGCTCCTACTGACTTTGGACAAATGCCCTCATCCACTGTCACCTGTTAGTTCTGCCTTTAATAGGTTATAATACTTACTCCCATGTCTGAATGTTGCAAGAATTGCCCAGCTGTGAAGGTGTAAAGCACTGAGAAAATTCAAAGTCTCCCATGAAAATGAATCTATGCGATCACATAAATGGGACAGAAAACCTCACACTTTCTCCCTTGTTCTCACTTGCCCACTGTCAGAACACCAGCTGAGTACAGCTGCCTAAAGGAAACCGGAAATGGAAAACTATTCCAGACAAGCCGTTCAGACTATCCATTTTCGAAACTCCTTCCTAAAAATACGATCACTCCTCCTCCGGAAAACATTAAGCATACCTTTGCTCTCTAGAAAATAGAAATAAAAGTATGTCCTCTTGCTTCCATAAGTGTCAGGGAAATATTTTATACCTCCACTGGACAGTATTAAATAATGCCTTCAAGGAACATGGAGCTGAGAAGCCCCTTCAAGGCAGAAGCCGTGTTTACAGATCGCGCCTACCGCCATAGCAACCAGGACAGTGCAAGACCCGTAATGCGGAGCCCCATAAATATTTGTTCCCTCTGCTTAGAGCTGGGAATGGAAGCTAAGTCTCGTGTCTTGCGCTCAAACAATGACTCATAGGCCATTAAACCATCTCAGATAATTCACACCATGTGCTTCGATAACGGCTTGTGTAACATCCTTAAGGGGGAAGGGTAGGGGACAGAGTACCAAGGAATCATTAAAGA
>NW_004956335.1:5179-6558 GCF_000276665.1 Chinchilla lanigera
TATCTCACTATGTGGTTCTGGCTGGCCTTGAACTTACTATGTAGCCCAGGCTGGCTTCAAACTCACAGTGATCCTCCTGCCTCAGCCTTGCACTGCATCACCATGCCCAGCATCACCATGCCTAACAGCAGTGTACTTTTTTTTTTTTCTTGGTGTTTTTGACACAGGGTTTCACTATGCAGTTCAGGATGGCCTTGAGCTCACTGTGTAGCCCAGGTTGGTCTCGAACTAGCAAGGCTCCTCCTGCCTCAGCCTCCCAAGTGCTGGGATTATAGGCATGAATCACCACACCCGGCCTGGCAGTGTACTTTCGAGTTAAGCATACGTTATCCTACAGTCTCTCCACTGGGGGACGCCAGTCCTGTCCCCATGCTCTGTCAAGAATTCCCTCTTCCCTCTCACTGAGTGATATGGTTGCTGATGCCTTGTTCCACGGGATGCTTTGGACCGTTGCCCTCGTTCTCATGCTTTTAGTTGCCATTTGCCACTCTGCCCAACTTACCTGTCCCCCCCGACCTCAGTCGCTGCCGTTGTGACTTCCTGTCGGCACCCAGTCCCTCAGTTCTCTGGACCCCTGCTGCCCAGTGACTTCCCCCGTCCTGTGCGCACCTGTTCCCACCCGCAGGCCGTGTCCTCTCCCTGTTCCGGGTCAGCCACACTGGGCTCCCTTCCTCCTTGGCTCTGTGACTACTCTCTGACTTCATCCGGCCCTTCACTTTTTTAAAATCAGATTTCATTGATACATTTTACATATACATGATCACGTTCACCATAGAGAACTTGCACCTATATGTGACCTGTGATATAACTTGGGGTTTTTTCCCCCGTTTCCCTACCCTCCCCATTCACAAAACTTTTGTTGTTTTTTTGAGACAGGGTCTCCTGCTGGGGATATAGCTCAGAGGCACAAGCACCTGCCTGACAAGCACAAGGTCCTGAGTTCCATCCCCGGTGTCCCCCTGCAAAAAAGAATGAGACAGGGTCTGGCTGCGCAGTTCAGGCTGGCCTTGAACTCACTTTGTTGCCCAGGCTTGTCTTGAACCCACAAGGATGCTCCTGTCTCAGCGTCCCAAGTGCAGGGATTGCAGGCGTGCGCCACCACACCCAGCCTCCCTTCACTTTTATATGGAAAATTTCACCAATACACAAAAGGAGAGGTGTGTAGTGAAAAGAAAAAGTGTACTGCCTGGCAAGGGCAAGGTCCTGAGTTTGATTCCCAGCACTGAATAAGTAAGTAAATAAATGAAGAAGTGTATAGTGAGCCTCCATGTAACTAGTTACCTCACAGCCAGTCTTGTTTCATTTATTCTGATTATTTTAAAGCAAGTCCCAGATATCAGGTCATTTCAAGAGTAAATATTTCTGACTGTATCGCTGAA
>NW_004956336.1:0-1369 GCF_000276665.1 Chinchilla lanigera
ATAATAAAGTTTACTCTCTCTAGGAATAATATAAAATACTTCTTGCATTATCTCAATAGCCTCTGAGTTCCTCTCACCTATTAGGTTGACTAAACCTGTCTCTCATGGGGAAGGGTCCTCTTCAGACATCTGGAGAACTTGGGCTGATGATGTACATTTCGGGTTAAAACTGGAATGCTTAACTGGCTAGCTTTATTCCAGATTACTGGTGAAGCTAACTTCTTGACCAGAGGGGGCACTCCAAAGGCTATCTGATTTTTCATGAAAAAAAAATCACTTAGTCTGCTGTGCAATGGACATGGGTCTTATTCATGGCATTTTGGGTAAAAATCAAATAGGCTAAGGGGGCCACCTTCTATGTATGAATTTAACCCCACACACACACACACACACTGTCTCCTGAGCTGATGTGTACAATTCCAGAGCCTCTCTAATTCAATTAATCCACAGGTTTAACACCTGGCCTCTGGACTTTCAGATGGAACTTGGGGATGGTATATAGATTTTTCAGGCCTCCCCTCTGTTTTCAACATTTTGCCTTATGCCTTATTGCCACCATAGCCAGGACCCTCATGATTGAACACTTTGTCAGTCTTGAAACAATCCCACGTGCTTCTCTTTGATATTCCCTTCTCCGAGCCCTTCTGTTACTGCTGTGTGCGCCACTGCATTACTTACTGTTCCTCCTCTGTGTTCCATCCTTTTTGGTCTTCTTTTTTTTGGTACTGGGAATCGAACTCAGGACTTCACGCTTGCCAGGCAGGTGCTTGTGCCACTAAGCTATATCCCTGGTCCAGTGTTCCGGATTTCAAACATTTGCTTAAATTGTTTGCTATTGTTCTCTCTCCCGTCCTTTCTCTAATCTGTTATTTTATTTAAAATTCCCTGAGATAAATAATGTAACCCCTAGTCTTAGGGTCAGTTATCATCCCCACTAACCTCGCAATTATTGCACAGTTCTTATGTACAATTTGTCATCATTTTCTGTTCACTGATACCACTTATAAAAAAGAATAAGGGTCAGTGGAACAAACTGACAAGGAAATAATTCGGGGATCTTCTGTTGTTGTTGTTGTTGCTGTTGTTTTGTTTTGTTTGACCTGAGGATTGAGCCAGGGGCCTTTGTACTAAGCTTATACCCAGACTTTTACTGATTTTTGTACTTTGATACAAAGTCTCACTAAGTCACCAGTTTGCCTGGGCTCAGCTTGAATGGTTCATTCTTTTTTATAGCTAATTGTTGATGTGATCTATGACTACAAATAAGACACTGGGAAGTGAAAAATACAAGGCTTACATGAGTTATGTAAAGGTTTGATCAGGTGACTTTCAAATTGCAACTTGGCTGGATGTAGTGGTACTTACCTGT
>NW_004956336.1:3904-5544 GCF_000276665.1 Chinchilla lanigera
GCAACCTCCACAAACTGTGAGCTAAATAAACCTTTCCGTCTTTAACTTTGGGTGTCAAGTATTTTGTCTCAGCAATGAGAGAAAAGTAGCCAAGACAAATACTGTATATGGTACAATGAAACCAAATATCAAGAATAAAGTTTATACTTTTTAAAATTTGTTTATTCATTTGTTTATTTATGTATTTATTTTTGGTACCAGGAATCAAACTCAGGACCTCACACCTGCCAGGCAGTTACAGTGCCAATGGGCTGGGAATATTTTTTTCACAACACCAAAATTACTGGGCAAATAAAATACCTTCCCTTAAGCTAATGATCCTGAATTCCTTTCCTACGGGGATCCTAGGATACCTTACACTACATTCAACTTCTCCATTCTTTCACCCAGAATTTAGATTTTCACATCATATATAAAATCTTGGAAGCAGTCAGACATTACCTGTAACACAGCAGACAGATTATTTCATAGCTTTCATCTTCCTGGTCCTACTTCCTTGCCTGCATTAGGCAATGCTGTCTCCGCTACCTACTGGGAAATCCACCAAGGCAGTTGCTGTTCTCCCACCCCATTCTGGCTATGAGAGAGAGCTGGAGAACGCTGCCTGTCTGTTTGTCTGTCTTTCTGTTGCCACAGGGAGTGCAGCTTCATCCCTTCCTTCGGCACCACCATCCCATTTCAACCCTTCCCTCTTCCAGTTCCTCTCCCTTGTTCATAAAATCACTTCCTTCATGCCCTCATTTTCCAGGGACCTCTGTGCGTCCAGTTAGAAGCCCACTTCCAGTGCATCCCTGCCTTCTGGCCCTAGACATTTACAGATTGCACCTGTACTTCAAAGAGAAGCTTAAGGGGGCTGGGGATTTAGTTCAGCAGCACAGCACCTGCTCGGCAAGCACAAGGTCATGAGTTCAATTCCTGGTACAGGAAAAAAAAACAAAAAAAAAAGAGAAGCTTGGAAAAATGAATACCTATCGTAAGTGTCTAGCAACACACTCCTTCAAAGTGTCCACCCCGGGGTCAGGGATATACCTCAGAAGCACAAATACCTGCCTGGGAAGTGCAAAGTTCTGAGTTCATATTCCTGGTACAAAAAAAAAAAATTTCAGTGTCCACCCCTGACCCTGAGAATTATGCCCTTTCTGTAAGAACCAGTAGGGCACTTTCAGCCAGCCGCTGCTATGCCGCCACCTGAAAGGTGGGCCCCCGGCGCCCAGGAAGCTGCACGGCGGCACACACCAGCCCTCAAGCCAGCACCACCACATGGTCGAGAACTATCATGGCACAGAGAAGCAATGACACAATTGGCCCACCATGCGCTGGCTGTGGAGACCCGCCCGCGGACCTGCGTGAATCATTCCAACATGGAGAAACCTCTGGGAATACATGCCACATAATGGGTCACTCATGCCCCTGCCGTTGAGAACAAGAAAGGTCCAGAGTCAGCAGAGGAGCAGCTGCTGAACAAGGACTCGGAGAACATGAGAATACAGACTAAACCCAAGGAGTCAGAGGTCTAGTTGACCGGGGTCACGAGAGCCATTCTGAAGCTGTAAACAAGGAGGACCTTGCGGAAATACCTGGGGAGACCCCCTAGAAGCCATTCTTCCCTGACAGTACAGGCTGTGGTTGGAGGAGCGCAT